>NC_056747.1:94884208-94936708 GCF_019279795.1 Protopterus annectens
ATTTTGGAATCCAGGGTATTTTCCTTCAGAAGTACAGAAACACTACCCACTACATTAGGACTTGCCCTGTATTTGGGCCCAAACTGTGCAGTTTCCTATCAGTGTACAGTGCTAAAATGTACACACATAGTGAGCTTGTATTCCTCCTGAAAGCATACCCATTTACATATGCACCTCTAGATACAAAACTACATTACTGAGTCACCTAGCTCAAGCTCCCTCTGCCTATGTAAGGCATGAAAAAACAGCTAAACTTCTCATTAGTTTTGACTAGAAGCTGCCTTGGGGATGCAAGATGATTTATTTTTAATATGCTCCATAGCCATTTCCAAATCTCAGCCTTTCTGTTGAACATGTGTACATTGTCTGAAATACTTAGGAGGACTACTGCAAATTTAAGCACACAGGCAGTGTTTGGTTATATCCACACTCCAATTCGGCCATCCATTTTCAATATCTGCTTTAACTGTTTCCGAGTTTCATGGAAACAGAGTCTATTCCTGCAAGCAGTAGGTGTAAGATAGGAACAATACAGGATGGAATGCCAATCTACTGCAAAACGCACACACACACACACTCACTGTCTCTGAAACACACAATCATAGTAGCAGTCTGCAATACTACCAATAAACTTACTGGTATGTTTTTGAGATATGGAAAGAAACCAAAGTCTTCACAAACCACCAGGCAATACAGTGAGGCTATACAAACTCTACAAGCAAGGCATTACTGCTGAGAACTGACGTGCCAACTGATGAGAGACAGCAATGCTAACAAGCTGCATCACTGTACTGCCCAAGTTAAGACACGTGTCTGTAGGTTTTCCTCTCTTTTTTAATTTAACTGGATTGTGAACACATTTTTGTAACAAGGCTGCGGTTGAAAAGGGCTGTTATGATTCAGTCCACCTACCTACCAAACCAAAGTAAAAAAAGCACTGATGTATTTACTAGGACACATTTGGCTACACAAAGACAGCCTGCACTCATATTAAAGTTCTGCTTTAATTTTCATCAAATTAAGTGTAGTTGAATTTTCTTATCTACAGTCATGCCTGCATCTCCCACTTTCAGTAGTCTAGCTATGCCCACATCCGGTGAAAAAAAAAAGATGCACAAACCTGCAGGTATAAACATAATTTTGGACACCACAGACTAGGTTGAACAGCAGGGTTTCCTTTGATGTGGCAGTCTTGATAAATAAATGTTTGACTGGAACAAGAGCTGCTTATTGGCTAATTGCTAGTTACTCCAGGTGGGGAAAAAGTGAGGTTCTGTTTGGGGAATTGCTATGTATTCCAAAATGTGGGGAAGAACCGAGGTTCTGTCATGTACAAGATATGGCATACATGTCTATGTCTGTAGCTGGATATGATGCAGAAATTTTCAGCACAAAAAAGTGAACATGGCAGAAGTCTGGTCCACACAGACACAGATCACTGTGCCAGCAAGATGTAAGCTGAGCAGAGAGCCACAAACTCATTACTAGGGATCCTCACTTCAGTGAAATGTGTTGACAGCATGAACAGAGTTAGCAGGCAATGTTTCCAGTCCTCATGTTCTTACACTGAAGTACATTATTTCTCCTGTTCTAGAATATACCATCTGTGACTCCCACAGCTATGTGAAAGCACACAGTGTTTTCACATCTGCTCTTTATTAGCAGTCAAACAGCTTCAGTACAAAGCTGATAAGCAGGTAGGCAGGTCTATATTTAGCTTTTGTTTCACTTCCAGTATCTCTATTTTTCCCCGTTTTCTTTTCTTATAGCTCTATTTACTACAAAGAAAAACAATGAAAATAACACCGTGGTCTGCCTTTTAACAGTGTATATCAGCATGTATTCTATTTATTGTATCTTTCCATTCACATTTACTTAGATTTTGTACTCTTGTTTCCTTATATATGGCCTTAAATACAACAGTATATTTTAGTAATGAGTTAGCAGTTCTGAACACCAAAGATATTAGCACAGACCTGCTTACTTCTACGATATTTGTTTTTTTTTTATTCTGTTCCATTACTGATCGTCAACCCCCACCCCCAATCCAACACATACCTGCTTTTTACTTGAACTATACAATTGATTAACTTATAGAACAAAGGTCACACATATTTGATTTTACTTCAAGTAAGACAGAATAGGCTAAAGGTCACGCATACCTGATTTTACTAACATTATGACAGAAGTGGCTATACAGCAATGATTACAGATACCTGGTTATATTTTAATGATGCAACAAATTGGCTGTACAGAAAAGGTTACACATGCCTGATTTTAGTTTAACTATAAGACAGAGTGGGTTATACACTAAAAGGGGGGCATCGCATGCTTAAGGCCATGGATTGCCTGAGGCCATAGGCCAACAGCATTTCATTTTTTTTCTTTTTTTTTTAATGAGGTAATTTCATTTCAATAGCTCGTAGGATCATCCTCTAAAATTGTTAGGGCTTTTTTGAGCAGTTGGGCATATTAAAATATGTGGATGATGAACCAGGACCACCTATGTTCGGTCAGGTCTACCTAGAACCTGGTTTAGGTAATGGTCAGTGCAGCCCCATCCATCAGTCACAGTAGCTGGCTTATTGGCATGGGGGGGGGTTAGGCCTCACCACACCACTATCAGCTGTGATTCAGGTAGCATCCCCAATAGCAGGATGGACAGCCAGTGAGGGTCAGAAATAAATGATGCTAATAGTCATCTTATTCAGTTGGGAGAGCTACTGCCCTCTTGTGGTGAAAGGGTTACTGTCCTAATGATGGAGGCAGTGGAGTCCGTAATAGGACCTGAGTAGTAGAAGGAAAGAGAGGTATTTGAGAGAGTGGTTATTACCACGTCAACATCTATGGTGGGAAAAAAACATGCCAAAAAAAACTTTTATATACTACAATAGACTCTTTAAAGAAATGTAGATTTTGCCTAATAATAGAAGGAAAGGTATATGGGAAAGTGTTTATTAGCAGGTCAGTGTCTGGGGTGAGAAAAATAAATAAATAACAACTATGAGAATAGAACATTAACTGCTGTAACAGAAGGAATGCAGATGTTTGTTAACAGATAATGGCTATATTATCCATTTAGTCTGTATTCTCCCCTGTTACTTGATATGCTGCAGATTCTGATTATCATACAGCTTACCCTTCAGCTACTCATCCCAGTCGTTGTAAGGATGGTCCTATACATTATTGCATTAAGTTTTGACTGCACCGTCCATTCAGTAAGACTACTGCAATTATTTACCACAGTTTCTGTGAAATAATGCTTCTTCACCTCTTATATTCTTTGTCTTGCTTTCAGTCTTTTTTTAATATGATACCCTCTTGAGGTTTTTTCATTTTTTTTGACTTCTTACACAAAGGCACCCCTATTAGTTTTTCTCTGTGTGACGTGTTATTCAGAGCATGCACTGCCATTTCTGTCTTCCTCTGTCCTAACTGACATGTTGCAGTATTCATGACTTCAGAACTGTGTGAAGTATTTGAAGGATCATTATCCACCTTTACTCATCTCATGTTTATCTTTCTTTTAACCTAAAATAGATTCTTAAAGTGCAGTTAGTCATTTGCATTGTTTAACCTGTAACTTACGGCCCTTGTCATAAATCCCATGTATGATATACTATTTTGTATGCAACGGAATGAGATACAAAATCCTTACCTACTCATAAAACATACTACACAATGGAGAAAGACTGCACAAAGGGACTTCATTGATTGTGCTCTACTGTGCAGTAACCACCTACATCCTAAGCTAATAACCCCATCCACCTGGTCATGTGCATCATTCAGCAAGGCAGCACCACTCTAGTCCCAGCCTGTTCTGCTCGTGTTAAGCTAAGGGGACAAGAATGGTGAACTGCACAATGCATGCTTGGCAATATAGGGGTCTGTGTCCTCTGCCAGTATGGTGTTCTGTTTCATGGAAAGAAGTTTCCAGTGGCAAACAAAGTCTCTTACAGTTCAGGTAAATCTGCTACCAGACATTATTCTGTCCTTCTCAACACTGTGATACTGGTGAGCTACCACCAACAGCAGACATTACTGTACTACTGCCTACATCCATAATAACTGTGATTGATTCATGAATTACAAATATTCATGCTGGTTGCATACAATGGTACTGAGTAAGCCAGCTAGCTGCTGCACAGCATGCCTCACCAAGTGGCTTCTGTAACTATTTGGAAAGGTATGCTCTACAATATCAGCTGCAGACTGGCATAATGGTTAAGGTGTTTACCTCATATACACAAAGTACAGAGTTTGAATCTCACCTTTGAAGGAAAATTGGCTAGGTTTAAAATAGCCTGCAAGGACCGCTAGCCTAGTGCTTACCTATGCACTGTATACTACCTTCAGGCTACATAGTGCTACCTCTTTCTCTTGAGCACAAGAGCACCTGCTAAGTTAATGCATACTAGGCACTCCTGTGGCCATTCAGGGAACTGGGAATGGGACTGTACATCCAAGGGGATTACTGTGATTTAAGTCTATGAACTGTGGTAGTTCTCAGCAATGTACCAAACACAGATTGTGTAACATGCATTTATGCATCTGTCGTCTCTGTTTGTGTACATCAAAGACCAAGTTTTTACTGAAACAGATATGCTCACAATGGCCAAGACATTTCTATAGGAAACATCAAGCACCTAGTCAGCACTATCAGTGTGATTTACTTATGATGGAGTGAAGTGCTAGACACTCCAACAAGTCACTGGTCATGTTTATCAAGAAAGTCTTCCAATAACTCTTAATAATATTGTCATATACCCCCCGACAAGTAGCTTATTAGGAAACAAGGTCACCCTGACTAGTTTCTAACTAATGATACCAAGCTTTGTAGCATACTAATGCAGAAAAGTGCATTGTACATTGAAGTGTTTGTTTGGCATTGTAACTCACAAAATGGTATTCTGAAAAGTTATAAGAGCTATGCCACATCAGTACTTACTTTCATACAACAGTTATAATTTGGAATTGCTTTAGTGTAATGATTAATAGTGTAGCTGTAATTCCTCTCATAACTGCTTTTCACATGGGAAACCATCTTGTTAGCCGCTAAATACCTAAGATGTGCCCCCAGAAATTTGTTTATAGATGATTTAAGTTCATCTCTCACAGTTACAGAACTGCAGTGGTATTCTAGAGATCCAGGTTTAGTTTCGACTGAGATACATGAATTTTTTTTCCTGCCAGAAAAGATTTATAATTGTTTTCTAATGGTTAAAAAGGTATCTGAAACATTGAGCATGTTCATCGTACCCAGGCTGCTGCGATTTTTCAGAGAAGTGTTTTTGTACTGCTCTCATGATTAGAACAAGTTAATCTACTTAGTGAACTGGTTACAGGAAAAAACCTAGAACAAAAACAGGCTCTGGAATTCCTAGTAGTTTTAAACAATTCTCCACCAATGCTGCTAGTTAAAATCAACCCCCTCTCTTACACATCTTGCACCTGTGCGTGCATGGGCATGTATGAGCACGAACACACACAGCCATGTTACTCAGCTATTCATGAAGGAGGACCTACATTAGGAAGCACATTTCAGCAGACACTCCGCAGTGCCCATGACACTGGGGCTTCCCAGCTTTTGCCGCAGCCTCACCACGTCTTTGCTAACTCAGCATAAATAATGCACATCCCTGAAGGTTAACCAGTTAAATAATTAATGATGCTGTTATGCCAAAACAAACACTTAAGGGCTTTTAAGCAAGTCTGATACTCTCAACAAGGAGAAAAAGACAGAGGCAGAGGGCAACAGAGAGACAGTGAAAGAAAGAGGTTGCAAATCTCTAGAAAGAACAAACGTATGCAGACTATAAATGCCATATTACTAATTTTACTCTGTAGCATTAGGCTACATGAATTTGTAAATGTTACTTTTCATTTTCTTCCAGTCATTCTTGTCACTTGTTAATTAATTATGTTACATATTATCTGCTACTTGATGATCTCCCTGTTTACTATTAGAATATCGAAGCAAACTCCATCGACTGTACCGCTGTCAAACATGGAAGTTAGAAAACGGTAATATCGAAGACCAAAAACCAACCTAGGAACTGGTTTTAACATGGGTTGAGACAGGGGAGAGGTTTGTAGTTCGGAATAACATTGAACACCTATCACGACCCATGTTAAAACCCGTTCCTAGGTTGGTTTTTGGTCTTTGATATTACCGTTTTTGAACTTCCGTGTTCGACAATGGTACAGTCGACGGAGTTCGATTC
This sequence comes from Protopterus annectens, assembly GCF_019279795.1. NCBI lineage: Eukaryota > Metazoa > Chordata > Ceratodontiformes > Protopteridae > Protopterus > Protopterus annectens. Next base: position 94,890,433 of record NC_056747.1, read on the forward strand.
GATATTCTAATAATAAACCGATTTCCCTGAGTAACTCTACAGCTGAACCCATTCATTCTGAATTCAGGAGGACAGCTGCGCTCCAAGGATCCAAGCAGTTCTATCCATATGACTGGGATTTTAGTTTTCATCTTTCCTCAACACAGTGATGAAAGCAGGTATGAAGACAGGAAGTCAGTGATAAGACCTACTGTCAGATGTTCTTTCAAATCTTACCTGAGTGTTAGGATTGATGTGCATCATCCTTCCATTAGCTGAACCTTCCTGCTGATTTAAGTTTTACCACTGCTTTTTGAAACAGCCAACAACCCTCTGTGTGAAACCTTATTTCCTTAAGTCTGTCTTGAAGCACCTGTCTTGTAATTATCAACCATAATCCTCCTCCTCACTTTGTACTTCCTCTTCCACCTTGGTCAGCCTACTTGTTCATTTCGATATAGTTTGTTCAGCTAACAGGCTCTTTTCTCCTCCATCTCCAGATATAAGCATGCTTAAATATTTTAAGTTTCTTCTTATACCTACTATCCTTTATTCATCTTTTTTTTTTAAATTTACCATTGCATGCTTTCTACTGACTTAAATTTCCCTTATTCTGAATGGTCACCAGGAAAAACGTACTTTATTCTGCTTGTCACCTTACTTAAACTCTGTACAGTGGATCAGTAGTAATATGCATACCCTGTATTCATAGGGGACATAACAAATGAAGGTGCAAACAAGGGAACTCTTACATGCTTGAAGAGGGGGTAACTGGGATGATAAAGGAGAAAAATTATGTAGTGTCTGTAATCAACCTTAGCTAGAACCATGCATTAAAAGCTGAAAGGGCTGTAGGAAAGACCAAAAGAATTCTGGGACAGAGACCAGAATAATGTCTACAAATACTGTGATTACCGCCCAGTAAGGTGATATGCAGAGCAATTATGTCCATTTTGGTGACTACATACTAAACAGAGTGATTATATTGGTAGAAAGCATGCAGCAGAAAAATAACAAAACTAGCAAAGGGACTAGATGGGTCCATATAAGGAGAGACTTACAATCTGGGCACATGCGAACTAGAAGATAAAACAGAAATGTCAATGTTACCTGGCAAACTTCATCAGCAAGGAGCAAGTAGAATGCTAGGGCTAATTCTGTGAAATGGAGCACTGTATCTCTGTGCTCCGTAACTGTTGGGGTCAAAGGTCAATCACGATGGACATCATAATGGCATAGTAGCGCATCTCAGCTCTGAGGTCTGGCATCTGAGCATGGCCTCCCAAGGCACTCAGGGAAGAGTTTGCATGCTTTACTTGTATCTGTGTGGCATTTAACCTACAGCCACCCAAACACAAGCTAGTTAGGCTGGCTTTCTGTCCTTTGAGTGTCACTTACCACATCCGTATGGTAGAGCCCTTCTGTCTAGAACACCCCTATAAACAGCATTGGCTCAAAAGAATATCCTTTTGAAATATATAGAAATGAGTATATCTGCAAACTTGCTGATCTTGTCTCTACTCCAGTGGATATCTGACATCAGTTAGTTAAAAAAAAGTGTCAGTGTTTTTGCATCAAATTCTATGGCACTCCACTGGTAACTGGCCTGTTTAGGTAACTTTAATGGCTGGTAAATTTTATTTATTTATTTCATTTTGTTACCCGGGAAAGTCCATTGGGCAAGGTTGCCTGTTTTCAATGGAGGCCCGAGGAGAAAAGCTCCAGACAGAAAGACAATATTAAAAGATATTTAAAAGAGATAACTAGTACAGCATATAAGAGCAACAAATTAACTACCGTATACAGAAAGACAATATTATAAAAACGTTCAAATATAAAAACTAAGTCAACCACTTATAAGATATTTACAAGAACAACAAATTAATACTCATTTAGTACATCATAACTGTAGACAAAATAATTTAAGCAATGGCAGAGTTTTGAGTAGGATGAGATAGAGATAGGTGTCAGAATTCAGGTAGGATGAGTACAGGAGCATTCCCAGAGAGAGGAGAGATGAGAGTGGAGTAAGGTTTTAAAGGAAGGGAGGTTCTGGGTAGTTCTAATGTGAGGGGGAAGAGACCTCCATAATCTAGCAAGGGAGAATAATAGTAATAGTTGCCCTGGTGAATGTAAAGACTTGTAAAGTTCCAAGAGGTTTTATGTCCTGCCAAGAATACAACAGCCAGCCATCTTCCAAAGCTTCAGGGCACCTTCCACACACCTGTCGGGCAGCTCAAGCACAGCTGACAAAAAGCCCTTCAGAGCTTTACTGCTGCCAAAGAGTATGTTCCTCTGAGGCTTTCAAGGAGCAGTGGTCGGCTTGTGCTGTTACTTTGCTGGAAAAATAAATTCCCTTGGGGAGGGAACTTCCATTTTCTTATTTGTGTTGCTGTCTTACTACTTTCATCTTCAGGAAAGTTATATTAGAGTTAAGAGTATCATGCTTTAATGGACTGTCATGAGACTGTAAAATTCTTTTGAACAGCGTACTCATTTGTCCTGTCAGTTTACAAGTAGTATAACTGAAAACTTTTTTTTCTGTGGAGAAGTTGTGTTTATTTTTCTTTTGTGCGGCTGGCATAGTGTTTTAAAGTGCTTTTACTGTGTTTTTCTATCAAAAAAGTAAGTTTTGTAGACTGGTAGTGCTTACCAGCATTTGCTGCTGGTCTTCACTGGGAAAAAAGCATCATTTTCAGCTTGAACATGGAACAGACTGCCAGTCTCAAGGTTGGTCCTTCTTCCAGTCATAAAAAGAAAGAAATAAGCAAACAGCCTTTGCCACCACAGCAGCCTAGCAATTTGATTCAACAGCAACTGGGTGACTCTGTTATAGCCATACACTGTACTTCAGGTCACTCATCTTTTACCCCATATCCCTCTGATGTAGCACATACAGCCACTATGGACCAGGGGTTAGCCACATACTCTGCCACTGTTGAGGTTGGCCAGTGGGCAAGGTAGAACCACTCTTGTCGGTCGTACTGGAAGAGGGAACAGGAAAGGTTTTCCTGTTGTGTCAGAATGCTGCTGCCATTAACATCCCTCCTAACATCCCTCACTCCTCCAAAAATATTGCTACCTCATTCAACACACACTTCACACAAACCATACTATCACTAGCTAAACAACACAATCTCCCTCCCCTCCAACCCACAGCTTCAACTAGTAATCTCCTCACTGCCTTCTCTTTTTCTCCTGTATTTACCTCCAACATAAAAAAAAACTCTTAACTAAACTTAAGACCACCAAATTAGCAGCAGACAACCTCCCAAGTGAATACCTACAAATCGCAGCTGATGCTCTGGCCTACCCATTATCCATCTTGATTAACCGATCTCTGTCAGAAAGTTATGTTCCCACACTGTGGAAAGTATCACATATAATTCCCCTCCACAAAGGCGGACCCTCCACAGAACTAACCAAGTACAGCCCCATAGCTATTCTCTCTCCACTCTCCAAAATACTAGAGAGATGCATACATTCTCAGGTCTCAGACTGCCTCCTTACTAACAACCTCCTTTCCAATACTCAGCATGGCTTCCGACCAAACCATAGCACCACCACTGCCTTACTCTCCTTTACTAACACTATCCTTCAGCATAAAAACAATGGCTCTCTCTCCTCTGCTACTTTCCTAGACCTATCTAAAGCATTTGACATGGTTCCACACAAACAACTTATCTCTGTCCTCAATAACCTAGCCTTCCCTCAATCAGTCACCAACTGGTTTCAGAGTTACCTGTCTGACCGCCAACAATCCATTGTATGGCAGAATGACATATCTCCCCAACTACCTGTCTCCATAGGGGTTCCCCAAGGATCCATCCTTGGACCCCTACTCTTCTCTGTTTTCACCAATAATCTAGTCTCTGCCACCAAACATGGCACACTCATACAATACGCAGATGACTCAACCTTCATCTGCTCAGCCCAGTCCCTACCCAAACTGCAAAAAGTCACACAGGAAGCCTTTAGTCTGTTGAAACTTGGTTATCCAATGCCCAATTAATACTCAACCCAAACAAAACTAAATTACTCATCTTCCAACCCACCAAACATACTCTAAACAACTCTCACTTTAACATCACTGCAAAAGACAACACCACTATATACCCAACTGAACACACCAAATTGCTAGGAGTGGAAACAGACAAACTAAAATTTGACATTCACATATCCATGACCATAAAAAAAGTCCACAAAAAACTAGGAGCGTTATACAGAAATAAGCAACTTCTCACCAAAGCAGCAAAGATTTCAATAGCAAATTCCCACCTTATCTCCACCCTACGTTATGCCTCTCCACTATATACCAACCTAAGGCAATGCGCTCTAAACAAGCTAGAGACCTGCTACAACAAAATCGCCAAATTCGCCACAGGGGCATCCTACCATAGTCACCACTCTCTCACTTGCTGAACTGGGCAGGCTTGAACTCCCTCACCTCCTTCAATGGTATCAACTATCACTCGCCCACAAACTAGTAAACCATCCACTAAATGTCCCATCCCTTCAGAATCTACTCCAACCCTATCGCACCACCAGACCACTAAGATCCAGCAACAAAAATCACTTGCAGATCACTAAAGCCAATAACTCTGCTGGTGAAGCACTATTCTCTTGCGCCATAGCCAAATTATGGAACTCCCTCCCACCCACAATTACCTCCGTACCATCATGCACCCACTTCAAAACTTTACTAAAAGCGCACCTAAAAACATGGTGGCTGTGCCCTTGCAACTCCCACTATAATATCACCCACCCTATCCAACCACTACCTTTCTTTCCACCCCACTAACTACCTTGATTATAGCAAGCTCAGCTGCTCATAAGCCTAGTACTTATTATACAGCAGGAACTTCTTATTGTAACATTTGTTAATGTCTGTTATGTCTTCGCAGATAAAGATTCTAGTTGTCTACTGATGTACTATGTTCTTCATCTGTAAATATGTTTGTAATTAATTGCTATGTTAAATTGTTAATCGCTATGTAATCCAATGCAACTCCTGTCTGTTTATTTTAACTGTGAAGCTTTTCTCCCCGGGCCTCCACTGAAAATGGACCTACGTCCAGTCGGACACTCCCGATCAACAAATGTAAATAAATAAAATAATGGTAGGCCCCATTTTTCCTGTCAAAAAGAAAGAAAACCAAGCATTTATCTACTACTCATATTTCCTTAGATAGGAATAGTTTACTGGCTCTTGCTCAGGGTTTAATTCAGGCCATTGATCCTTCTTGTAAAATAATTTCTGGTAAAAGAAAATGGGATACTGCTTTTCCTGAAGAAATTCAAGAATCTGAAAATGGCTGCAGGGATGAATACAGGGTTTTTCCCACATATTTCTGATTCTGACAGAGGACAGTTCAGCTTCTGATTCTCCCCATGGGGGGTTCTCTTTCTCTGCGACTGTTGACAGAATGTGCCTGTGTTTTCAGTGTAAGAACACTGAGGTTTCAGTCCCTCAAAAAATACCACGAGTTGTTACAAAAGGATTTTCCAGAACCTACACCCATTCTTCCTGTTCTGTCTACTTTAGAGGATGCTTGTGTTACTGCCTGCAATTTTCCAGTCAGCCAGCTGTCTCTAAAAAGGGAGATAGGATGTATAAACTTTCTCAGTCTTTTAAATTTTTATATATTATTCTCAAACCTGATCCAACAGCTTTAGCTCTGGTTGATCCAACTGCCGCTAAGCACCTAGTCAATTCCGATCCTACACTTTCTGATAAGGATGGGAAAATTACTGACAGTTATGAGGAAAAGTATATACTTTTGCAACTTTGATTTTCAGAATTTTGAACTGTCAGGCTCATATGTTAAAGTTTGTTCTGGCTAACTGAAAGTATGCGGAATGTTTTATCTGCAGTTGCTTCTTAGGAAGAAAAATGTGCTCTAAATAACTTTTTTTTTTCTGTTGCACAGGTCACTACACATTGTTTACAGTGTGTGTATATGACTTTGTTGATACTTCTTCCCAGGCTATGGTCACTGCTACTGTTTTGAGAAGGTTTGCATAGCTCCATTCTTAGAACCTCTCAGATGGTGATAAAAATACGATTTTAAATTCACTCTTGGACAGAGATTTATTGGTTGACCACACAGCTGCAGAGGTGATCAAAAAGTGTAATGAAAGAGGCAAGCTGATCCAGGGAATCTAAGATTTTTTCAGCCCTTTTCCAAATTTTCCAAGGGATTTTCTACCTCCTCATCCAATTTTGGCAAAAAGCAAAATAAACCATCTCAACAAAACATAGGTAAACAGACATTTAAGAAGAAATGGCAAGGGGATGCCAAAAATAGGTTTTGAACCTCCCAAAACCAAGGATGGTCCAAACAAGCCTAAATGACTATTCAAGAGTCCTTGTGGCCCCCTCCCACTCTGCCCGTTTTTTTTCCAGAAAGTCTGAATCTCCATTTTTCTTTTTGGCAACAGACAGTTTCAGACAGATGGGTTCTGAAAATCATTCATCAAGGTTACAGATGGCAGTTGGAGGACATTTCTCCTTTGCAGGGGATCATTCATCATCCTCCTGATCAGACTCTTTTGTTTTCACCTCTTCATCACATGCTGTCCCAAGGAGTGGTATGACCAGTTCCTCCTTCCCAAGTGGGGAAGGGGTTTTATTCAAGGATGTTCTTAGTGCCAAAGAAAGAAAATGCCTGGAGACCAGTTCTGGGTTTTTCTTTCCTAAACCTGTCTGTGATAGTGCCCAAATTCAATATGATGTCACTTCACAACCTGTTGCTTCTTCTTCCTCTTTCAAGTTTCCTGGCAACACTAGACTTAAAATATGCTTAGCACCACATCCATATTCATCCAGACTTTAGACATTCCTTATGGTTTTGTGTGTCTGGATCACGTTACCAGTTCTCTGCTTTACCTTTTGGACTATCCACTGCAGTGTTCACAAGGTGTCTAGCTCCAGTTATAGCTCATTGCAGGCTACAGGGTATCCACATTTTTCTATATTTAGTCAACTTGCTTATCAATGCAGAGTCTCTTTCAAAGTATCAGGAATCTCACACTTGGGTGAGAGATTCCTTACACAAGCTGAGATTCCAAGAGCACTTTCAGAGGTCTTTTTTGGCTCCTTCACACAGGAATGTATTCCTTGAATGTCAGCTAGTCACCTCAGTTCATTTTGTTCTTCCACAGAAAAAAACTATAGCTAGACCTATTTCTAATTTTTTTTCCATTCAGGCTTTGATCACTGCAAGGGAATACCTCAGGATTTTGGTTCTCATGACATCTATGATTCTCATGATAGCCCTGGTAAGACTCCACAAGAAAGATACAGCTGTATGTGAAATCTCTTTGGTCCCAGCACCAACACCCTTTCTTTTCAACTCCCAGTGCCAGGTTTGTCAGAAGAGAAATAATTTGGTGGAGCAACAGATATCCTTAAATCCAGGTCTCCCTCCCTGCTCCAAAGCAGTCACCACAGATGCCTTGGACTTTGCTCAGGAAGCAGTTTCAGGAGGGATAAAAGTGCAGGAGGTGTGGGACACCAAAGACAGATGCAAGCACATATATTTCAAAGATATGTTTGCCCTGATTATGGCACTCAACTCTCTGAACCATCTTTGGTCCTCGGGACCTCTTCAAGTAGACAGACAATACCACAGTCATGTGGTACATCAGTAAGCAAGGAGGGGACCAGATCATATCTCTTTACAGACTAGTCATGTTAACTTGGGATATTGCTTCACAGCACCAGTCTCACTCTACAGACATCCTACATTCTAGTAGAGCAAAACTGTGTGGCAGACAAGCTAAGCAAGACAAGGGCAGACCCTCACAAATGGAAACTATATCAGGGATTCTTCCAAGATTTGATCCATCTGTGGGGAGTTCCTCAAGAAGACCTCCTTGCCTCCTCTCTGAACAACCAACTGGCAAAATTCTGTTCCAGGACTCCATGCAGGAAGGTCTGTAAGACTTTTGTCTTAAGATGCCAGGTCTGTAAGATGCCTTTTGTCTATGTGCTTTTCCAACCTTTCACTAATACCCAGGGTACTTCTGAAGATTCATAAAGGATCCTCAGGATCACTGTAGTAACTCCATTCTGGCCCAAACAACTATAGTTCTCCCTTTTGGAAATGGCTGAGGGCAATTACCACAAGCTTCCTCACAGACTGGATAAAAATCACACAAGAACAGGGGTGTTTGATACACCCAGACATCGGTCAACTTCAACTGACTGCCAGGATGATAGTCTTAATTCCTTTTAGGTACCTGTTTGCTAAGGACATGCATCAAATACTAATGCAGACAAGAAAGCCTGCTACTAGGAAATCATATATTAGCAAACAGAAAAGGTTTTCTAGTTCATGTCAGCAACATAACCAGAACCTATTCAAGCCTAGTTTTTCTCTGGTTTTACAATATTTGTGAGTTCTTATCCTGCAGCCTTTCTTATTCCTCTGTCAAGGTTCATTTATCTGCCATTTCAGCATGTTTGCCCACAGATCCTCCTCTTCAATGCAGTCTCATGTCAAAGTGTTTTTGAAAGGGGTTTTGCATACAAAACCACCAGGAAAACTGGTGGCCACTCCTTTGGATTTTAACTTTGTATGAGAAAAGCTAACACTTACTCCATTTCAACCAGCTAACCTGTCTGACTTAAGGTTCTTCACATGGAAAAAAAGTTTTACTGAAAACTCTGACTTTTTCAAGAAGGATATCTGACTTGCAGGCTCTTAGGGTAAGTCAACCCAATCTCATTTTTACAGGGAAAGGCTTTCTTTGAGAAGCAATACTTTTATCAATAAACCAAACAACATCCACAGGGATCACACACACGGCAAAATACTGTCGACTGCAAATATCCCAATAGAATAAACAGTGACGCGGACTTCTAAAAACAGTCTAAAATTTATTAAATATCTTTAGCGCTTTCACCTTGCTGGCTTCATCAGACAATTAAAACATTTGGGAGCATTTAAATATTACATCCAAGTCACTTATTGGTACAAACTGACTCTGACATCATCACCCAATTCATTTAAAGTTGCAAGGCACAAGAACATATATATGTATAAAAACAAATATATATGTGAAAAAATATATGTATAAAATATGGTATAAAACAAGCAAATTATTAAAACACAGAATTGCGAAAATATATACATATATGTATACTAAATACATATAAAAGAAATAATGCAATTCTGTCAACAATATAAATAATGAGCAAAACATAAACAGGCCCCAGGCTATATTCCCAACATGGTACAGCAGGGACAAAGCAAGTGAAAAACTTTGCGTGGTTCGAAAAAGAGTATAAATGTACATCTTGGACAAGCACATAGTCTTACAGCTCCCACTTCTTGTACAAACAAGAATAAAGATAAAGGTTGAGACATTCTAAAGGCGACACCACCACTTATTGAACAAAAATGTACTCATGGATATCATGCACAGGGACAACACAAGTAAAAAACAAGTAAAAAACTTTACGTAGTTCAAAAGAGGGTATAAAAATACATCTCAGATGAACACTAGGTGTTACAGCCGCCACTTCATGTAAGGACAAAAATAAAATAGAGGTTAAATATTCTGAAGGGGACACCACCACTTATTAAATACATGTGAACTCATGAGTATCATAATACAATATATCCACTAAAAAGAAGAAAAAGACTTTAAACTAGGCCATGTCTTTACTTGGCCTGGAGGTAACAGCACTAATAACAATAGTGTTACAGTTCCCACAGAACGGACTTCCAATGTGACTTTGGTTGCGAGGCCAACAGGAGTAGTTGATACCAGTATTGTGTTTGACCAAACAACTGCAACGAACATGATTGATGGTGAAGGGTCAGTTGTGGAACTCCCAGTTTTTTCTGTGGGTTCCAGTAGTAACAATGTTGTGAGTAATAATGTCTTGGGTGATAATGGTGTCCAACAAGTACATGATATTAACAACGTTAGAACTTCTTCAACCAATGTTATTAACAATGAACAGGTTGTTAGGAGGAAGACCAATGGTTCTTCTTCTTTCATGCTTACACACACACAGCGTATACTCTTTTTCGAACCACGCAAAGTTTTTCACTTGCTTTGTCCCTGCTGTACCATGTTGGGAATATAGCCTGGGGCCTGAGTGTTCTTGAAGGTTATTAGCACAATTTTATTGTATAGTAAGTTATTCCTGAGTGTCCATTGATTATGTTACTATATGGACATTATGTTTTGCTCATTATTTATATTGTTGACAGAATCGTGTTATTTCTTTTATATGTATTTAGTATACATATATGTATATATTTTCGCAATTCTGTGTTTTAATAATTTGCTTGTTTTATACCATCTTTTATACATATATTTTTTCACATATATATTTGTTTTTATACATACATATGTTCTTGTGCCTTGCAACTTTAAATGAATTGGGTGATGATGTCAGAGTCAGTTTGTACCAATAAGTGACTTGGATGTAATATTTAAATGCTCCCAAATGTTTTAATTAATTGTCTGATGAAGCCAGCAAGGTGAAAGTGCTAACGATATTTAATACATTTTGGACTGTCTTGACAGAACTGTATCTTTCATATCTTTAGATCAATTGTTCATTTCTTCTGAAGGTGCAAAGGGAGAACCTGTGTCGAAACAGTCTATTTTAAACAGTTGTCTGAGGCTATTATCATTTGTTATACTCACCATAACAAAACTATTCCAGGCAGGATTAAGGCCCTCTCTGCCAGGACATTGGCTTCATCTATGGCTTTTTGTAAAGGGGTGGATTCTAGAAGCTGCTACTTGGTCCTCTGTACATACCTTTACAAATCCCTACTAGCTTGATTCCTTCAATAGGTCCAAATCATACTTTCTAGTACCATTCTCCAAGGGCTCTTGGACTCTTCTCCATCCTCCTCCCAAATGTAGTTAGCTAGAATAATCTACCCATATAGCTAAAAATACTGCAGCAGTGATCAATATGATGAACATAGTACAGTTATGTAAGTAAATTTACCACAACAGTAGATGTTCGAATGATCACTGCTGCAGTAGCTGCCCTCCCTTGTTTTTTGGAGTGCTTTTTATGCCAGGGTGGGGACATTTATCTTTTGTTGTTTCTAGCATTTTACTTTCAGGGCTCATCCTCCATCTTTCTTTTGGTAGAAAAGCTCTGAAGGGTTTCACACACAAACTTGTCTTTTAGTCAGCCCAGCTCAAGCTGTCTGATGCCTTAGGTCACCTTCCTTGTGCCCAAACTTTTGGAAGCCAGGCAGATGTTATATCCTTGGCAGGATATATAGCTAAGGTTACTGCAGCAGTGATCACAGAAACATCTATGGTTATGGTAAGTTTACTTACACAACTCTTGTCTTCTGGAACTCAACGAGCCTGTCCTGCTCAACTGCTGGCATAATTTTTCCTGGGAGATGAATGGCACTCATAGGCTTGCCATTTCCCAGATCCATTCTATAGCCACCTTTGTGTAAAGGAACTGGTGCTGTCATCTCCCTGTCCAGCTGCACCATTGCAGTTTATATTTAGTATGTTCTAAGGAGAGATACAGGCTATTGGATGTGGATGCACTTGCACACACACACTGAATCCACAATCCATCCTCCTGCATATAAAACCATCTCTTTCTGCTGCTACAAATAGCAGTAGTAATAAATGCCAGTGCGGACATCATGCTCTATTCTCATTTAGTGTCCCTCCCTCATGTACACTGCTCAACAAAGATTTGTCTAATGGCTGATGGTGTTGCACTCAGCCTATACAATAGTATGTCACATTTATGCTTAACATATTTGAATTATAATGATCCCAGCTCCATGGTGCATAGATATAAAACCTAAACTGGGAGTCAGATGACTTGGGACTGACTAGACACCTGGATGCTGGAGGAACCACCCTAGGATGGTGACAGTGAATGGTGAATGCTTACCTATCAAGAGAAGGTGGGAGGCATGGCATCCTGGTTTGCTGCAGGACTGACACAAATGACACCTGGTAATGGCTGAGTGTACTAGCAACTGTAGTGCAATGCTCAAGAAAGAGTACCCACAAAGCAGTGCATTTACATTCTGTATCAGGCACCTTGTATCCACAGAAGCACACATGACAGAGGGGTTTGCACTCTGGGACTTAAACCTGTTCAGGTAGGGGGACTGAATAGTAGGGCTTCTACCTAACCAAACTATCCTGGAAAAAACAGAGAAGGGGAACCTTGAAGACATCCCTGATAACTGCTTGGATGAAGGGTATTCCAATGGCAAAAGTCACTTGGATAACAGGTAAGCTGATGTCAAGAGAATGGGGCCAGGGGGACACCAAGCAAATAAAAAGAAAATAAATGTTTTATGTTGTTATTTATACCTCTGTTCAGCACATGTCTTTATTCTTGTTTCATATATAGTATAACAAGCACAACTAGTCAGCTATTTCTTTTCCTATGACATCTCCACAGAAGATTACTGCTGTACATGTTTCCCTTAAAGATCCCTGGACACAAGGCATGGTTCCTTTTCCATGACTATGGCATGTTTTACTGAACCAGTAAGTCTTCAGTATGAATACAGAATGACATCTAAACCTTCACTAGGTCTGCAGAGTTTTCTTTTCTAACCTGGTCTAATAAATGGTATCATATACAAAGCTTTTTTTTTCAGATTTCACAGCACTTGGTACTGTTTGAGTGTTGCAGGTTAACTTTGTAATGCTGTAGTCAGCACTGGTAGAGCAGAACACACACAGGAATATTTATTCCCCAGATCAATTTTCTCTCTGCAGTGTCTACACAGGTCTTCGGTAAATTTTTTTATTTCAGTATTTTCAACATCTAACACCATGTGAAAAGGAATGACCCAAGGGCAAGAACATAAGCAAATAAAGGCAGGTTCACATGAATGTGTATGTCATCCAGGTTACATGCAACTGAATATTACTTTGGAAGAACATGCATTAGTCTTGGTTCTTGTATTTAGGTACATAAGGACACAGAGAGTACTGTACCCACACTCCCTAACAGTCACAATGACTTAAACAGCATGTTTTGCTATATTAAATTATGTGCATATTCTGTTTATTCACACTTATACACTAGTCAGAATACTCCATGAATAACAGTTTTGACTTTGAATGTGTAAAAAAGGGGGCTTGCATACATGTCCGAGATTGCTGCATGATGCAGAGTATTCCCTTTTCTCTGTGGTGTGGTGATCTCAGAGTTAGTATATACAAGAAGTGTGAGGTGCGGGGAGGTTGCTTGTGGAGGAACTTGCACCTTGCAAACAATTACTTTAAAGGAGAACAGCAGCTGTTTAAATTCACTGCTCTCCTTCAGTTTTTTTTCCCATAATTGCAGGAATTTTGAGTGTTAAAATTTGAGGTACTGCATATGCAGTGCACCAGGCTATGCAGTTCTGCTGTGTAACAATCCCAGACATCCATAAAAGTCAGCCAAACCACAGTGTAAAACATAACTGCACATGAGGACAGCGTACAAATAATAAGGGTGTCTAAAGAGTATGTTGATCCTCGTGTGTTTTCCCCCAGTATAGTACACCTAGGAGGGGAAAAAAGTGGCACCGAGATGGCTGAAACATTTGGGCTGAAGCAAAAATTAGTCCATTTGGAAGAACTGATGAATTTAAGTTGACTGTGGTGATGCAGATGGCACATATTGAGAGAACAAGAACAGTTTTTAATTGTAAATTACACTCATCAAGATAAGCGTGTGCCAACATTACTCAGTGTGATATTTTTTCATATATGGCATATCTTGAATCTTGGTTTAGCCACCGAAACTGAAAGACAAAAGCTGTGAGTAAATCACTGAAATGTTAAAATGACATTTTGACCCTAAACAATTGGTAACTGCAGTGAACACTTAAATTTGTTTGAAGTACTAGCAGGCAGATTCAGTAGTAATAGTTGACTGAAGCTTGTTAGAGAAAGAGGTTTTCTAAACCGAATTTAACATTTCTTAAAGCATCTGACACTTCACTGGTTTTGGGAACAGAAGGCAACAGTTTCATATTCAGTACACATAATGATCACATGCAAAGACAAAACAGAGAGCATTATGTTTCCTCTTTAGGACATCATAGCAGGGTTGAACTAGGTATGCTCCCATCCATTCTTTTACAATGGCATGACAGGTTATTGGTGTCAGAAGTCTCCTTTTCCAGACCTTCAAATACTCCATGCTGCAGATGAACAACTGATTATTGCTAGGCAAGCTGAGTTCTTACATACAGCATGTGGCACCAAGACACATACTGATTTTAAAGCCTAAAGGCACACAGCTACTACAAGATGAATTAAATGTGTAAATACGTTTAGTATTTATGCAAAACTAATTCGAAGTCATGTGGTTTACACTGCAGATGCCCTAAGCAATTGGAACAAAAGACTTCTGAACCCTCTGATACTTCAAATCTCTTGTGTATATGCCTATCAGAGATGCAGAAATGCAATAAAGGAATGGTGTAAATATCATGGCTGATGGAGTGGGATTTTTATTTTTTTTTTCCTCAATAAAACTGAATTTATAAATGCAAAAAAAAAAGACAACAGTGCACACTGCAACCTAGCCATGATATACTGGTGATGCAAAAATGGAATGCACATACTGCACCCCTTTGTGCCTTTCTCATGATCTTCAGGCAGGACATTTCCATTTGTTTGTGTGGTGACTACAAGGTAACTGTGAACCAAGCCAGGAAAAGGGAAACGTCCATTACCAAGACTGGAAGAGTCTTAGCAGGCATTCTTAGTGGTAGAACTGCATTCTCGAAAACTGTCTGTTTATCGACATACAGAACCACACGTGTTACGACTGGTTTGTGTATAACAAGTTACTGAGTGGAATGACTTCTGCATCTTTCATTTTTCAAAAATATTAATGGAAACGTGGGGCCAGATTAAAAAAGAGTTGTTCTCAGTGTAAGTCTGCCCTGATTCTGAAAGACTTGCTCTCAGTGTAGGTGACCTACTTCGGTGTAAGGCCTATCTATAAATGGGCCAAATTCTAAAAGTCCTACTCTCAGCCTGCTCTCACTGTAAGTGGTCACAATTGAGCCCTTGATGACAGTCAGATGACCATATAGTAGTGCATGTAGGGGTATTAGTCACTGTGAAGTTAGACAGTGAGCTCCTCAGTAACTTACAGAAAGAACCATCATGCCTACGACTTAGTGGTCTGAGAGTGAAACAAATTTAAGTGTGAGCATGGCAGATCACAGAGTGTTTGTGATATCTACTGGATAAAAAAAGGGAATTTTTCCTTCAAATGCCAATTCATGATGCCCCTCCCCAGCTGAGTGAAAGATATCGCAAACATGTTTTGGCTTGGTGAACTACTGATGGAAGTTTGTACCTAATCTGAGAACAGTGCTGGCACCTTTGTACAGGTTACTGAATGAGAAGGCTCCACTGCAACTGAAGCATCAGGAAAAGATAGTATTTAAGAGATGTAAAGGAATTATTAATGTGTGTGACAAATTATTACTCATTTATAACCATGGTTTGACGCTTAACAGTAGCTTGTGATGTTGCTGAATTGGATACTGGAGCTGGGAATCGACATGCTGTACCGCCAGGTGAATACTGATTGACCAGTTGTGCTTCTAGAGCTCGGAAATGCAAAAAAAAAGTTTTCAAAATCTGAAAAAGTAGCTCTAGTTTTGATTTATGACACAAACACATTGTATAAGTGCCTCTGGAGCAGAAGACTTGAGTTGGTTACAGACTGTAGACTATCCTTAACGATGTTTACTAAGCGTAAGGCCTGCACACTATGGCAGCAGCACATATATAGATTAGTTATCATTTTATCAGTTTACGATTAACTGCTGGAATATAGACCATCCAATGGATGTTGAAATAGAATAGTGGTGATACCCTAAGAACACCGTTTCCACAAAATACTGATAAAGAAAAAGAAGGAGAAATCAACTGTATAAATGCTCTTATAGAAGATCATTAAAAGAGATTCCAGTAAAACATATATAACAGCATGAAAAACTTAGCAATACAAAGAAATTTTGTTTTCAAATATATGAGAGAAAATATAGGAGTACTCTGTAGAGAAACAAATATGCCCTATGGAGTAGCAGAATTATTATTCAGCGGAAGGTAAGGAAAGCAGTGCTTGTGGATACCAGGATAGTCCAGAACCACAGCCAGGGTAGGGCAAAGAGGGCTGCCACCCCAAGTGCAAGCAGTTGGGGGGGCATGATCAGACCAGTAGACTAGGAGGAGTACTGTTTATGGTTCCCAGAATGCAATGTTATAAATAACGATATTTAATTTCCATCACAAGTTTTGTCATGTAACTAAATAAATGGAATTATCTATTCCACTTGTGCAGCACAGTGCCCTGCTTACAAACTGATTAGCAGAAGGGTAGGTTCAGATACTTAGGGCCAGAATGAAATAAGTTTCAGGGCTGGATTCATAAAAGTTATATGAGGTGTACATGGTAACCTTTTTTGTGTTCAGAAACAGCCCCAACACAGTGTGTTTGTACAAATATGTGTAGCACCGTGTTGGGCTGTCTTTGCAGCAGCATGCTACATGCTAATCAGGCAGTCTGGGAGATGAATATGCTAATTAGCCACATGCTCCCTCCGGAACTACATTAGGGAAGCCGTTTACATGGTGAGCAATTCATGGAACTGCTCAGATGTAGATTAGCATGGTTACACCTTGCACCTTGCTGTAGTGAACATGGCTAAAAGGCCATGTTCATCCATCACAGAAGAGGTAAGTGCTTGGGAGTTTAGTGGTAAGGTATGGTTACGAGATTTGTGCATGACTGTATGAAAAGGGCTCTGTGTGTGTGTAACTGGAAGACAGTAGTAGAAGGGGTAGTGCTGGATTAGGTTAGGTGTGTGTGTACATACGGATGAATGTATGAGTGTATGAGCAATTGCCATTGGGTGGGGATAGGGCTGTTTCTTGAGTTTGTGAGGGGTGTGTTCAGGTGGCTGTCACACTTCCACACACCCCTAGACTTACAAGCAGAACCTGCAACACCTGGTAGGGCAAAACTAGGAATAACTCTAAAAGTCATGCCTGAGCAGCAGTTACATAGAACAGGGATTGGAAGGGGGCTGGGGGGGGTACCTCTAGACACCAGAGATAATTATTTAATGATATGTGGGTCACAGGGAACCACTAGACATCAAGAAGTTCTTTTTACTTCTCATGCCTTAATAGCACTTTAACAGAATGTGCACTGGTGAGAACCATTAGACATCAGGGATAATGTCGATGGATATGCCGTGTGCAATTCTAATGTCTGGCATTAATGGCACTTTAACAGAATGGGCACTGGTGAGAACCAGTAGACATCAGGGATAACGTTGATGGATATGACGTGTGCAATTCTAATGTCTGGCATTAATGGCACTTTAACAGAATGTGCACTGGTGAGAACCATTAGACATCAGAGATAATGTTGATGGATATGAATGTCTGGCATTAATGGCACTTTAACAGAATGTGCACTGGTGAGAACCATTAGACATCAGAGATAATGTTGATGGATATGCCGTGTGCAATTCTAATGTCTGGCATTAATGACTGACTGACATCTTCAGTGCTGTATAAAGGAATGGAAAGAAGACACACGCAATATTCAGACAAAACAAGGGCAGATATGGGATCTGTGGTGTACATGTGTGTCAATGCATGTATACATGCATGGACTGTGTACTGTGTGTAGAAGACTGAATGGGGGGGGGGAGTTTGCTTACATGATGAGGCTGCCAACACTGTTAACTACCAAGGTACATGCTGATATGCACTTCACGGTAGATGAACATGATTCAGCGACATGCAGCTTAGCCCACAATGAGGTATTTCCTCATGGTAGCTAATGTGTCTCTGAATCACAAATTGCCACATCATGGATTCACGGCATTTTTACCACGGGCCTTATGGGCTGTGATGGGGATCTTTACAAATCCTCAGGTCAGATGGACACATTATTGAACCACAGATCAGTCTCCCACTGAATTACTTCATAACAGACATGCTGAAACCAGACTTGACTCAATCAAACTAACAATAAGCACTGCTGTAGGAAACAAGTAGTACATACAGAAATGTCAGTACGATAAGCAAACAGAGAAGAGACAAGTCAATGAGCTTGATTAAGGGCAACTTGTAGACATAAATATGTGAGGCCCTAAGTGGATTATAGGTTTAATAACTGAAGAGAATAATTCAGTCATATTTTATGTACAAGGAAGAGACACCGGGTAACATACAGGTGACAGAATGACCAAGCAAGGGCCCGAGTGACTATGAATACTAAAAATCCTTAAGAAGCGAGTCCAGGAATGCTCAATAGTGACAGGTATACTAAAAGACATCTAAACTCTTAACAAGACATTGTTATGCCCACTTCTGATTTTGAATTTCCTGAAATACGTGATCACATGTAAAGGCTGAGACATTCACAGCACATATCAAACACACTTAAGAGACTGACTTTATAACACTGAGTCTAAAATATCTAGACTTTTTTTCCAGTGAACAGATGTGTCTTGTTTGCTCTTACTGTGTGATGGCCTTTCAGGTTTTCTGGGCAGGAGTTACGAGAAGGGATGCAGCCTCTCATTACCATGACCACCTCATCAGTGACCTTTGAAATGCCAGTAAAGTTATGAATAAAGTGCAGTTACGTGTTATACTGAGCCTTGCTATTAAGTTGTCGGGCAGCTCCAGGCATCCATAAAAGTAAGCCAGACAGTCTGCCGTATAAAGTGTGACTCCATATGATGCAGCATTCAGACAACTGACGGTACCAAAACAATATATGTAATCACCTTGGCTCTTCTTTCTCAGAGTATGACAGCATGAACTAAGCCGTTAAGCCACTTTTCAAGTCTGAGCCACTGTAGCAAACTGACTGTAGTTAAAGCACCAGACTGAATAACGGAAAGTTCATAGCCTGTATTTTATATATGCCTACAGAGCAAATGACTAATTCTTCTTCTAACCACCATTAATCAGTTAATGAAACACAGCCTCACAGTCAAGCAAACGTTCTCCCCTCACTGTCAAGTCAGAAGTACCACATCTGAGCATTTTTTTTTTTTTTTTTGAACAGATAAATTCAAAATATTAGCCCACATGCCTTAACTATTATAGCCACGGTGGTGCAGCGGTAGCGTTGTTGCCTCACAACAAGAGGTTCTCCTGTTCGATTCTCGGCTGGAGTGCCTTCTGTGTGGAGTCTGCATGTCCTCCCCATGGTCGAGTGGCATTCGAAAGACATGCGTGAATGGGTGTGCCTTCGTTGAAGGTTGGGTGTCAGGCTGGCAACTCGGCACCATAAAAATCTACTGCCAAATCATTAGTGAACCAGAGTTCCGCTGTGGCGACCCCTAACCGGGAAAAGCCGAAAAGACAAACAGCCTACATGCCTTAACTCCTCTGATATTATTCTTTTTTAAGTCTGCAGAATTATTGCTTCGTGTACTAGTAGTAACAGTGATTTGTGAACAATGTGTTTAGTAAAAAGTAATGTAGTCTGCTTGTTGTAACACACGATAAATGGTTTGAATCCCTGTAATGGTAATTTTTCCACTGCTGCAATTCATCCATAAGCTCATAGGTATGTACTGGGCTAGCAGTCCTTGTTGGGGTAATTTTTTAAGCCTAGCCAATTTCCCCATCAGAGGTGAGATTCAAACCCTGTATTGTGTGTCTGTGAGGTAAACAAAGAACCATGCAGAAAAATATGCCACTGAGGCTCTAAAATGGTAAAATCAATGATTTTAACAACAAGATTGAATGCTTTCGTCTCTGTAAGGAGATTTCATCAGAATAACCAGCCATCAGTTCTTTTATACTGTGCTTCCATCATTTCCATTGGATAATTAAAAACTTTGAATCATCATTTAAAAATTTTAAAGATACAGGATGTTAAAAACACATATACATTTAACATTGTAAGTACATTGTAAGTCTATTACTCAGTGAATAAAATGTACTTTACTTAAAAAATGCAGATAAAATAAGTTACAATAACGAGGTTAAATGACTTGCTGTGCACACACAGCATTTAGTAGTTAGATGAGGTCACAGTGAGGTCATCAACTCTGAAAACTAACATGGACTAATATTGTACAAAGCCTTATAAACAGAACATCCCAACTTACAGCAGAACAACATTATTTCAAAAATTTCTAGAAACATTCATCATCACCACCCCTTCCACCACCAATAATTTAAACTTACCTACATCAAAACCCTTAACATTTTCTGTAGAAATTCAGCTGTCCACACATTCTGACAGAAAATGTTGATAAACATTTACTATGAAGTGCTTTTATTCAAGTAGCTTCTTTTTCACAGATGGTGAGATGCAAGAGTTCTACTCTCATGTCACACTATTCTCTGACACATTGCATTGCGGCATAGCTGAATTTGGTTTTAACCATGTGGTATTCCCACCACTGTAAGTGTAGCTTACAAAGATGTTCTTATATTTACAGTATACAAATAGGGCTATCAGCAGCTGCCCTGTAGCTCATACATGACACAGACATATACAAATGACTACAGGGCCACTCATGGTAACATACCCAGGCCTGTGTTCCGTAAGCTAACGACTCACAAAAAGCCTGAGCACAGAAGCAGGACTACCAGCAACACATCTCCACAAGGAACAGTAAAACGAAAAGGGGGTAGAGGAGGTGTCATCCATGTGATGCAAGAATTGATAATGGCTAGCTCTGCAAAATACACAGACATTTAATTTCTAGAAAAGTCTAATTCTGTTACTGTCAGCACCACCAACTCATGTCTCAAAATATGCATGAAATGCTGGAAATTAGAAAAGTCTAAAAAATGTACAGTGATTATTAAATGACGATGTCTTCCCCCATTCCCAGCCCCACCACCTCAGCACTGTTACAGTAGCCTATTCAAAGCAGTATTGCATTTTATTATTAGCAACTGGCTGACAACAAATGCCTGCAAAAGTAGAATTACAATTAATGTTGGGGGAAGGGCAGGATAGATCTGACTGGAACATCTGTGCAACTGCATGCATACTTACACTTTAGCCCCAACATGCAAATTATTCTCAGGAACAGAACAAAAAAGACTGAAAAATGTTGCAGCCAATCTTAAGACGAAAGAAAAATAAACCAGTTGTTGACTAGGTTCCTGAAATATATCAGCAGTTCACTGCACTATTGTTCACAAAACATTAGAGAAACAAATCTATGACTGCCCAGTTCCTTACTTATGGATAAGCTTCTTTTCCGGATCAGTTCATTTTCTACTTTCCCATAGGGCTGTTATTAGAACTACTAGAAAAATGGTAAGCACATACATTACCACTACAGAGTAAGGTACATTCTTGGTGCAGCATTTTCAGGGATAAAATGTTTGTTATCAGACTTGCCTGCTGTTTTTTATGCACTGCTTAATAAGAAACACTTCCCAAATAGCTTAGAAGAATGTCTTTGTGGAAGTGTGTGTTCTGCTCTAAGAAAAATTCCTTGCCACTTATGGCTATAAATACAGCACCCTTAAACAAGAAGACATTAAAAAGCGTGATGAATTTTGCATATCAGGCTTGCTAACCTTCATTATTTTGCTAAATGATATTTCTGTCCTTGTTATTGCTTATTATGCTTTCTCTGGCATTTTCTTCCTATGTTCTTACTCCCTCTACTTACTTATATCAAAATATAATGCATAAAACAAATGATTAAATTAGTCTTGCCTATCTTCTTATAAATGTTTATTTTGAATAAAGTCCATTCTCTTTCCTGCCTGCGATTTTATATATATATATATATTATATATATATATATATACACACACACACATATATATATATATATATATATATATATACACACACACACACATATATATATATTTTATCATTATTATTATTATTGTATTTAATACTGTCTAATCACATTGTCTTGAGTCTCTCTAATATGATCTTGGGATATATATGTCTAGTTACTTTCACAATGACATTGTAAAAAAAAAAAAAATAATTCTTAGTATCCCATCTATATCTGTACACTAGTTATATATTACTTAGCTTAATAGGGTGTGTGATATCAACCGTGGCAGGGCTAGCCACCCAGTGGTTGTGAACCTTGGCTCTACATGATTGTCACTGTTGAAGTGATACACAGACCCTTGTGCAAAGATGGGAAGAGGGGTTGTGGCTACAGGGATGGACTCATGTCTCTTAAAGCATTTCTCTAGTATGATACTCTGTTTTTATGAGTCATAAATGTCCTGTTTTTACTTTACTGAAATGCTTTTTTCCCCATTGGTTCACTCTGTAAAATGGCTTTGGGTATCATATTAGAAAAGTACCTCACAGGCTGGTCGGTGCCGAAGTGGGTGTGGCCTCGATGATAAGACAGGTGAAACAGGTGTATTGTGGTACGAAAAAGATGGATGATTGACAGCCATGCAGATTTCAGTGTGCAAGTATTATTTTTTCCTTCGATTTTGCAGGGGGGGGCTTGCCACACACCCCCATGTACTTCCCGCAAATTAAATATACTAACACCAAGAGCACACTGTCTTGAGGAAAGGGTCAAACTATGAATAGACAATGCATATTCATGCCGCCATTGGCATAAATATTACTTCACTTTCACGGATTGTTGGATGGTGGGACTTGCTAGTGCATCCTGTGAGGTATGTTTCTAATACAAAGCCTAGCTTTGTCCCTTACTAACTCACCTGCTTAGCAAAGTAATAAATAAATAAATACAAATAAATCAAATCTATCAATCTGTGATAGAGTCAGAACTATATTTACCACAAGGCAAAGCAGACACACTCCCAGTCCCAGGGCCCTATGATGCCTGCAGGGCCTAAAAATGCTTATTAGCTTTTGGTGATCTATCTCCATCTGGCCATGGAATCATAGGTGCATGCCCTTTGCAAAGTAAGTATAGGCATATTATGAAGCCAATAATCACATAATGTTTCTTAACCCTTGCTTTCTGAATGTCCAAGTTTAAGAGGCATCCTGCTTGCTAACTATACCTATAGAACAACAATGAACTGTACTGAAAAGCAGCAATGCCTAAGCTGGCAGCAAAATGTTCTGTCTGTTTAATCCAGGTATGACCCAGATGAGAATACATGCAGTTTTTCCCTTACTAGGCTTTGTTGAGGCTGGTGAGGCTACGACAAAACAACACAGATTCACTGGGTGTAAGTAGATCTATCGAAAGCCATTTCTTTGACTGCCAATAGATTAAAGAAATTATGCCGCAATACCTTTTGACAACAGTGGAATTTCCCTTTTCTCTATGTTGTGTAATGTTGGAGTAGGCATATATAACTTTTTTTTTTGTGGGGGGGCTTGCCCTCTGCAAAACAAAATTCTTTTTGTAAATTGCTGAAAGCTGTTTCGGCATAATTTTTTCAGTCTGTCAGCAGTCAAAGAAACAGCTGTCAATAGATTGACATGTATCAGCTTCATAAATGTTTAATGTGTCTATATTTGATGAAACTCACTAGACTAGCAAGATATCATTAAAATCAGATATGGTAGAATGAAAAAACACCAAAGAACAGCAAGGCTACCATGACCATATAAAATACGAATGTACAAAAGTTTAATAAACACAGGATAAGCGCTTTCACGTTACGCAACGCTTCATCAGATCCAAACAACATATGAACACAGAACAATGTTAAAAGAATTTCAATAATACATGAACCAATCAGAGAGCAAAGGCTCTCAACCAATAACATTACATAATCACTTTCCTAATCCTTTTCTTCAGAGCTGGTTTAAGACAGACAGTAGCAATCAACCCAGCATATTTATTGGCCTGCAACTTAAAGATCCATTGTAGTTGTAGATTCTTGACATAATCATTCAAGTTACCTCCCCAGGGACTAGTCTTGGCACGTTGTAGAACTCTGAATAAAGAAACATGTCCTGCATACTCCTTAACATGTTTGGCCAAGGCATTCTGAGTATTTAACGTCTTAATGTCATGTAAATGTCTTGGAGAACTCTATCTTTTAATTTCTGCAACATCTTCCCTACATAGAATCCAGTGCATGCTCTGCATGTGGCTAAATAAACCACATTGCAACTCTGACAATTGGCATAGCATCTGGGTACAAATGTATAATTAAAGTTAGGGTGCTTAAAAGCCCTGTTGTTTACTAATAACAGAGCATACTTTACATCTAAGACAAGGAAATGTATCCTACCTTTGTGAAAGAGGCCAGATATTGGCAATACAGTCCTCGGATTCAGTACATAGTCTGGATACTCTGGTAAATTGACTCTGGGCAACACTGGGAAATATATGTCTGGGATGTATACTGTCATGTACTAAAAGGCTGTTTCTCCTACAGGTCTTCCTAAATATAGTCATATCTATCTGTCCATGTACATTTCTAATCAATTTCACATCTAAAAAAATCAACATTCAAATCTGATACTATATATGTAAAAGATAAAAAATCAGTAATACTATTAACATAATCAAAAAACTCTTGTAACTGAGACCAGTCACCATCCCATAACAAAAATACATCGTCGATAGAGCTGGATGTGACCTGAAAATACAGGATGACCAAAAATATGCTCCTTTTCCCAATAGTGCATGACCAAATTGGCATAAGACTTAGCATGGGGGGGTGCCCATTGCAACCCCCCATTGTTGCAGAAACAACTCCTCGCCAAACGTAAAAACATTATGTTCTAAAATGAATTCTAGCAACACAGAACCATAAAATTACCATCAGCGTATCCACTCCTTTGTTTTAACATCTCAAGAACTGCCTGTATACCATATTCATTAGGTATACCAGTAAAAAGATTTTTGACATCCAACCTGCCCCTGCCACTATGGGCCTCAGGGGCAGGTTTATCAAACCTTTATATATCTTGGGTAACATCTTTATAACTGGTGCCATGGGGTGGCACATTATGCACATTTTTTAAGTCTTTCCAATTCCAATTTATCAATCCTTTTGTATGTATTCTCTTCATTGAGTAATTTATACATAGAATCATTGTAATCTATAGAATTTAACAGTACCAAAGCGCCCCCTTTATCAGCTGGTCTTACAACCAGACCCCGATTGTTCATCAATGAACACAACGCTAAACATTCTGTTTCTGTTAAATTGTAAAAATATCTTCCTATGTGGAGCATTTAAGCTCTTCACTATCTCATTTTCACAAATGTGCAGAAAAGTACCTACATGCGGTGGTAGAGATGGATTAAATAGACTAGGCCTTTTGAAGCGACCCGCTGCTGCTAGTTTCCTATCACCAAACATCCATTTTAGAGTAAGGTTTCTGGCAAACTGATGTAAATCTAATAAATCCTCACCCAAATCAGATGAGATAGCAGGAATAAAAGATGGTCCTTTGTTTAAAATGGCAAGTTCCATCATGCTCAAATTACAGTCAGGTAAGTTCACCACCAAAGAACTTATCTCCGCGATTTCCTGCTGTTCCATGGGTGCTCCTCCAACAGCCTCCTCTTTTTTTGCCCTATGTTGACTGAATGAGATGGAGTCCTTGCCCTCACCTTCATAGGGAGGGGAAAATCCATAGAAACCAAAGGTATTTTCGGTCTCGCTCCTGTCCGTTCATGAACGAACCAGCTCTTCCTGATTCATTGGTGGTGTGCCTACTTTTGGAGAAGCCCATCCCTTGTTATTGAAACAATGGTAGCAAATGAACTTAGAGTTAAGTTTGGCTACATGCAGTTAATCATAGACTACTTTAAGCCTATAGAAGATAAGCTTCAGTGGGAAGTGGAATCACTATATAATTAATTAGTTTCACAGTTTAGAGGCGAACTATATGAATGTTCCTTAGAAACAGTTTTTAGCAATGGTGCAGATTATGAACGGAAGCTACAACAGGTTAAAATTAAGACACTGCACATGATTACAGAGACCTTAGTAATAGAAATGTGCTTGTGTGGCCCAAACAATCCAGTAAGGGATTACCTGAAGTTAACATACCTATCGCCACTTCCATTAGTGCAGTAAGGGCGGAGAAGGAAGTAGATGATTCTATCGGTAGTTTTAATCATACATCTAGGGCTGATATTGGTGAAACAACCTGTAACCCTATGGAGGTAGCTTGTAGTAATACTCACACTATCACCACAATGTAGTATGAGCAACACACCACCATTGAATCAGGATCCCCTGAACCAGCAGCAGTGGAGGGCTTCAAAAGGCCTAGTCTGTTTAATCCATCTCTACCACTGCATGTAAGTACTTTTCTGCACAGTTGTGAAAATGAAATTGTGAAGAGCTTAAATGCTCCACATAGGAAGATTTCTTACAATTTAACAGAAACAGAACGTTCAGCGGTACGTTTGTTGATGAACAATCGGTGTCTGGTTGTAAGACCAGCTGATAAAGGGGGGAGCTTTGGTACTGTTAAATTCTAAAGATTACAATGATTCTATGTATAAATTACTCAATGAAGAGAATACATACAAAAGGATTGATAAATTGGAACTGGAAAGACTTAAAAAATATATGCATGATGTGTTGTATGACTTGTTAATGTGCCAGTCTACTGATGAACTACTTTATTATTTTCTTGTTGTAGACCACCCCATTGTACCAGTTATAAAGGGGTTACCCAAGATACATAAAGGTTTGATAAACCCACACCAGAGGCCCATAGTGGCAGGGGCAGGGTGGCTGATGGTACCCTTCTCCATTTTTGTAGAGGACAAGTTAAAGGAGGTTTTGCGTTCCATTGATACTGTATTAAGGGACACAATGAACCTTGGGCATTTTATTGATTAGAGTTGTGGTCAAGGGGTTGCATCTACAAGTCTTTTTGTAACTGTGGATGTCAAAAATATTTTAAACTGTATACCTAATGAATATGGTATACAGGGAGATCGTGAGATGTTAAAACAAAGGAGTGGGTACACTGACAGTGATATTATGGTTCTCTGTACATTGCTAGAATTAATTTTAGAACATAATGTTTTTACGTTTGGTGGGGAGTTGTTTCTGCAACAATGGGGGGTTGCAATGGGTACCCCCGTGCTAACTCTTATGCCAATTTTGTCATGCACTATTGGAAAGAGAAGCATACTTTTGGTCATCCTGTAACGTTTGTTGATGATGTACTTTTTGTTGTGGGATAGTGACTAGTCTCAGTTACAAGAGTTTTTTGACTATGTTAATGGTATTACTGATTTTTTACCTTTTACATATATAGCATCAGATTCGAATGTTGATTTTTTTAGATGTGAAATTGACTAGAAATGTACATGGACAGACAGATACGACTATATTTAGGAAGACTCATTGGAGAAACAGCCACATTGCCCAGAGTCAGTTTACCAGAGTCTCCAGACTATGTACTGAATCTGAGGACTGTATTGTCAATATGGATATGTTATCCAACCAATTTAGAACGAGGGGCTATAATATGGCTGTTATAGAGTGAACTAAGGAAAGAGTTATGTCAGATAGGGAGACAACTATTAGACCATATTTTTTCAATAGACAATGTGAGAAACCCCAGGGGATTAATAGGAGGAAGAGGATGAATAAAGACTTAAGGTTCTTTACTAAATTTACTAATGATGCCTATGTGGTTTGTGACATCATTAATAAAAATTGGAATCTCTTAACTGTGGATAACAAAACAGCAGGTATTGTTGGACCCAAACCTAAGTTTGGGTTTAGGAATTCAAAAAATTTGAAACAACTGTTGTGTGACAGAGGGACATGTTTGGATAGGCTTCTTTCACAAAGGTAGGGTACATTTCTTTGTCTTAGATGTAAAGTATGCTCTGTTATTAGTAAACAACATGGTTTTAAGCACCCTAACTTTAATTATACATTTGTACCCAGATGCTATGCCAGTTGTTAGACTTGCAATGTGGTTTATTTAGCCACGTGCAGAGCAAGCACTGGATTCTATGCAGGGAAGATGTTACAGAAATTAAAAGATAGAGTTCTCTAAGACATTTACATGACATTAAGATCTTAAATATTCAGAATGCCTTGGCCAAACATGTTAAGGAGTGTGCAGGACTTGTTTCATTATTCAGAGTTCTACAACGTGCCAAGACTAATCCTAGGGGAAGTAACTTGAATGATTATGTCAAGAATCTAGAACTACAATGGATCTTTAAGTTGCAGGCCAATAAATATCCTGGGTTGAATGCTACTGTCTGTCCTAAACCAACACTGAAGAAAAGGAGGAGGAAAGTGATTATGTACTGTTATTGGCTGAGAGCCTTTGCTCTCTGATTGGTTCATGTATTATTGAAATTCTTTTAACTTTGTTCTATGTTTATATGTTGTTTGGATCTGATGAAGCATTGCGTAATGCGAAAACGCTTATCCTGTGTTTATTAAACTTTTATATGTTCATATTTTATATGGTCGTGGTAGCCTTGCTGTTCTTTGGTGTTTTTTTGTTATACAGTGTGTCTAGCATAGGCTTTTGCGGGATTTTGAGCCTTATTTGTTGTTATATGATAAAATGAGTGCAAGTTATTTGCACAGAGGCAATTCTCCCTGTACCCTGCCATATAGCTATGCACCCCCCCAACCTTCCTAACATTTTTCAGCTGTCCAGAATTTTTCAAAATGTCCAGATGTTTGCCTTATATTTTTGGTCTGTTCCTCATAAAATTTGTGCTTTTATGGCAAATCACTGAGAAATGAATTCACTAAATAAGGACAGTAGTTCATATCCATCAGAAAAATGCATGGTAATGCAAAATATACTATCCTAAGTTTTTTATAAAAGTAATATCTAAAATTTGCCCCCAGTTTTGTCCTCCCACCGTTATTTTTAACTTTGTCCAGAAATTTTGCACTAAGAGGTTGTTCTTCCCAATTACCACTCTGAGACTGAAAAACAAAACAGTCCTTTTCTTAAGACCCACTGCTAAGAAATTGTTGTAATCTCTGAGTGGTGATATATACACATGATGATGTGACATTGTACACTGCTAAAATATATATATTTTTAATTTCATGATGAATAATTGTGTTGTTTAGTTCAAGTCAAGTTTTTTTCTTGTTACAAACAATTTTGCCAAAACAGGATTTAGAGGGTAGCCAAAAAAAAAAATGAAATTCTGTCATGTCCAGACTAACAATTTAGTGTTCAAAGATTACTGATGTTAACAAGAAAAAAAAATCTGCCTCCACAGTGCATGGGACCTGCTGTGCGGACAGCCATAATGATACAAGTTCCTGCCTAGAGCAATAACATGACCTTGTCATTTCTTGTCTTTTCTGGGCATGAAAGAAATATTGATGTTCAGCTTTCTGAAAACCTTGCAGTTTAACAAAAAATGTGTA
Organism: Protopterus annectens; assembly: GCF_019279795.1. Classification (NCBI taxonomy): domain Eukaryota; kingdom Metazoa; phylum Chordata; order Ceratodontiformes; family Protopteridae; genus Protopterus; species Protopterus annectens. The sequence goes on from NC_056747.1 coordinate 94,919,734, forward strand.
AAGAGTATCCATGTACAAATCATGTGGGATCACAGAAAAGACAAAAGTGAAAGCATTTCTTAACGTGTAAACTTCTACTTCATCTGAAGAAAAGTTCTGGACTTTGACAGACACGGTACACGTGCTACAGATATAAGAAGGCTGAATGAGCACACTGGTTGGACCATATTTTTAATCTCTCACTGCATCTTTATCTATAATAATGTTAACTAGCAAACACTATGCAACAGCAAACGACACCTAAAAAGTGAGATAACCATCCATAAAAACTTCACCAGTGGGGCAAGGTGTGTTTTACAGTCACTGTCAATCTGTGTAAGGAGTCTGTACCCAGAGGTAGTGATGGTACAGAATATCGGATGCTGAGTCACCAGGAATCATACACATGGGGAATGGTGGTAGTGGGGGACTGCTTCTGTAATGTGGGTCATGAAGGAGTTCAAACCTGAATAATGCCCAGCAATTAAGTGAATGCATATGGCATCACCCTAGTATAGGCTTACCACCCCGGACAGCAGAAAAAGAGGCAGAATGGCTTTATGCCTGGCTACTGACTCTCTCGTGAACTTGACATGGCACAGCTGTTTCTTTTAAAGGCGAGATGGAAATTTTTTTCTTAAATAATCTGCATGGAGTCAGACAGTATGCAAATGGTGGCAGAAATATCCAATGCAAATGGAGGCAGAAATATCCAAAGACAAACGTATAGTAGACATATTCATAGCTTGTTACTTTAACACCAACATATACCTTGTGTGTTCTAATGAATACACTGAAAAGAAGTGCAATGCATATCCTACAGGAGATGAAGACATTGTTTTCAGAGTCTGTAGGAACATAATTAAAATGGTGTTGTACATTAAGCAAGAATAAGCAGGTAAAGAGGCTATTAAACCGATAAGAAAACTTTTCTTGAGCAATGTGGTTGCTTAGGGGAGGCAGAAGGTTCCTTAAAACCAGACAACTAATGTTGCTAGAGAAGAGCAGCAGATTCAAAACAATGAGAGGGAGTCTGTAGGTGAAGTTCCATGATGAGGAAAAGGGCAAGGAATGTAAGGGATTACAAGAGGGACAAACTTCAAACTATATGAACAATGCTTGTTCAAATATAAAATGATAAATATACATACTTCAGTCATTGTCCTCATGCAGCAGGGTGGACAGTCTGTTTCCAGTCGAAAATCCTGTGTGCTTAATAACAACTTTTTGACTGGAAACAGACTGTCTACCCTGCTTGGATTACTTGTGAATGCTTAGTAATTCTGTATAATATGTCAAGATATATTTTTCATTATTTTTTGACATAGGGTGAGTTTAAGTTTGCTACTTCTGCTACCATTATCTGATCTTATTAATGTAAATAATTGATTAGATATTGATTAATTGAAAATCTTCCACACAGAGAACTTTCTTACATGATTGGGTTCTGATATATAGAGAGAGTATTTCTGAGATAAGAAGGGATTTTTGCTTGGTGTTCTTTCTGTGGCTGCTTGTCACTTTTTTGGCTGTGTTGCCACTGCTTGTGCTCACGTTTTCTGGGATACTACCTGTGTAAGCCACTGGGACCAATATAAGAAGGCAAAATTAATTCTCCTTGTATTAAATATAAGTTACTAATTCAATTCCAATTTCAGAGGCCTTTGCTGTGAATCTATCACTTGTAGGGTTGTCAGGGGGACATAGATCTTAATAATTAAAATTCTTAATGTTCTAATAATAAAGTTTAGTTTTAAAAGCACTTGAGACTAAACTGTTTGTTCATCTGAGGTATATATGCTTGTAAAGTTTACACAATACAAAGAGTGTGTCTTTTATTTAGTATTAACCTGGATTATCATTTTGGTGTTACCAGTAATAACTCTTTATCTGGTAAATATGCTTGTTAAGTTTACCCAATATAATCAGTGTGTGTGTCTTTATTTAGTATTAACCCACATTACCATGTTGGCGTTACTAATAATGACCTTATTGTAAGTAAGAGTTAATTCATTATTAGAGTCAGAGTAATTCCCAACTCAGCAGTATAAAACCAGTGGTCAGTTGCAGTGATTCTGTTTTCAGTGTACCCTGCTGCATGACTGCTGGACAGAGTCTGGAATTCCAGTGGTCATCTGTTCATGATAATATCGCGGTCATAGTTAATCAGGATTTAAGCAGTATGTGTGTAGGCAGCACTTGCTAGCTGTTACAGTTTGACGTTCAGTGAGGTGTGTGTCAATTAACTGATTATTACACAGCACTCTGTAGCCCATGTTAATGAAGGGAAGGGAATCAGCATTCCAGAGGGAATATGAGGTTTTACAACTAAGTGCTTTTTTAATATTTAGCTGGTACTGTTGCACAACTACAGATCATAAAACAGACTAAAGCAGCCCAAGCCTTTATTTTTGGCTAATTTAATTTGCAAATCATTTGGTAAGCCCACGTGTATTTCCTGCATTAGTCTTGTTTCATTGTTCTGGGAGTCTGTACTACAAAATTTACTTAATACAACTATGTTGTATTTAACAGCCACATGGAAGGAGAGTTGCCATAAACATTTACTGGTTATTAAGATTCTGGTTCTGCATAACCATAGAGCACAGAAGTATACATACATAACATAAACACGGTACAATGGTAAAGATGTATTTCTGATGCAGCTATGTACAGCTGTATTTGTAAGAACTACAGGGGTCCTGAGTTTAAAGGTTGTACCCAGCAGGAGGAAAAAATGTAGGCATTATGTCCCCAATCACCTGAGATGTATATTAAACACTCTGTAGTAATTTTTGATGGACCCCCGCTACAATTTTGACAGTTGAGTGGTATGCCTCACTTATATTATCCAGTCTTTTTCACTTGCATTAAACTACCCCTCTCCACCCACAAATGGCACACACTCTTGTATTTACCACAGTGACCTAAAACCCACAAACATCAGCATTATAACATTTACTATTTTAATACCAAAATATACCCACCTTTTCATGCAACTACCCACAACAAACTCACTTCAGGTATTGCTGCCACTGTCATCACTGTTTTCTTAATGCACACCCCCCCCCCTTCACATACAACTTTTCTTGCGTCTATTACCTCCCGTTTGCCTTTTACCTTACTCACCATCCTACCACATCAGTCTTTTCGCCAACATTTATCTTCTTTAGTTATATTATTCTCTTAATTTACGTTGTCAACTTTCCTTCAAAAATGTACTGCTTGTTCCTTTACCTCTTAGGCTACTTCCAGACCTGTCTCCTTCTCTTCCTAGGTCGACTGCAAAATTTGATGTAGTCATACATTTCCAGTGGTTCGCGTTTGACCAGCACCTTTTGATCTAGTTCCTTCCATCTTCCACTACTTGTCAAAAGTGACAGATTTGACCAACTGACTTTTTTTTTTTCATCTTTCACATCTTGCTGTTGTACTTCCGGTGAAAAATGACAGCATTGATTTACCACCCAGAACTTTATAACTTTCAAACAAACAAAGGTGAACGTTTTAACTTTCACTTAATACCCCTTACTTTTTATATACCAAATTCTTAGCCTTTCACTTACTTCTAGTATTGTTCAAATGTTGTCTTATTATCCTCATACCCCAAAAAACTTCCCCACTACTCCGCTCCCCAAGAATTTAGACCTATATCTGTTATTTAATTCTTCACCAAAACTTTCAGTAAAGTAAGTAAATAAATACATAAAAGGGTCCCTTCCAGCAACCCTGGTGTGAGTACTGAAGGTACCAAAGCCACACATGTCTATACTGTATTTCTCCATGAGAGACATGCATTCTGTGTCGGTCATATGGCTGTTTCTGTACCATCTTGTTTTTTAGTGTTCCCTCTGTGATGCAGGTTGCTTAATTTAAAGCTCAGCTGCATGCATATATAAACTTTTGAGTTTGAGATCACCTGTTCAACAACAGAACAGTTTCCCCAAACAACCACAGTGTACGGTCTTTGAAATTTCACAGACAAAGAGAATAAATGTTATTTAAATGAGAAGCCCACAAGGTTCCTCCATCCTGGATCAAAGTCCAGCACCTACATGCACTTTGTCAAAAAAAAAAATAAACAATTTTAATGTACTTCATTCACTACAGCAGATTGCATCATTATACTGCTAACAGACATTAAAATAAATAAATAAATAAACGCTGTTTGCATTTAATCTGCCATCTGTTTTAGTACAAATCCCCTTCAGCTGATAAAAGAGCAGCGTGCAAGAGTGACAAGGAAGTCTATAGTCCTTGGCAGAATTTTTAATCTTCTATCAGGATTTTCCAGGATTGCTTTCCTCAGATCAGAGCAGCACATCTGATAATACTCTAAGGACCACAGTGTAATCAACTAGTAAAAGAAGATGCATATTGTATTGTGCTGTGAGCATCATGCTTCTTACTACTTGTGGAGGGAATTATGTGATTTGTTGTCTCATAAAATGTTAGCCAAGTCATAAACAAACCTAGCCCTATATATACTTTATTCTTCCACAGTAAGCATTAAAACAGTTTTACACAGAGACTGTATTGCTGAATTTGCCACACGTCTGATTATGAGGGGTCAAATTTTCTCTCCTTTAATAAGTACCTCAAAGGCATACACACAGGATGGCTCATAGTGCACCAAAAAAGAATTTCCATACAGCAACAAAACACACACACACACACAAGCACGCACACACTTGATAATACAAGGCTGCAGTGTCAGTGAAGCCAGACAAAACAAAACCAAAATTCGCAATGCTGAAGCAGTTCACAGCTTCATATGTCTCAGACACATTTTCTGTTTGACTACTAGAATGGTCTGGTCATTCAAACAGAAAGCATTTTTGAAAATTGTGAATAACCTTCCTTGAGGGTTCCCTGAATTCTCCATGAAGAAGGAAGTCTATATGACTCATGTCATATAAACTCCCTTTATTTTACTCCCTTTTTGGGATGGTGGGATGTGAAAGTAGATTATGGTTAACAGTGATCCACAGTTCATCAATTAGGAAGAGAAAGGGGTTACCATAACAACTGAGTGACCTTTATATGATATAAGATTCTATACACCTGTGATGCTCTACCACGTTTATTAATCCATGATTAATTGTTTTCTACATTTAGTAATACTGCAGGCCCACCAAGAAAGGGATGCTAAATTTTCAGGGGCTGTACTACAAAAATGGAACAGCAACTTCACAACTACTTCCTGATATCTCTTAAAGATTTACATCAAAAGTTTCAGATAAATCTAGAAAATGAGTATAACATTGATTACGAATGTTCATTAGCACAGACAGCGTTATGCTGTGGCTCTGTGTGATGTTAGATTAGTGGCACAAGGACAACGTTCTGCAAATCTAATGTAACATCAGCAAAAAAAAAAAGGCGATACTTCTGCACAGAGGGGGTCCTAGTCTGCGTTCCACTTTATCTTCCTGTGAGTTTGTAACATGCTGACAGTGTTAATTTTAAATATCCCTTCCGGGCCTCTGTCATCCACTCAATTGTTAATAGTAGCGCTCACCAATCCTATTGTTATAGTTATGGAAAAAACAAAATGTTCTTGAGATTTTACCAACCAAATACATATTGTATGTGCAATCCTGTTGCATGGTGCATTCTTTCATTAGCTTGATATCTAAAATATTCACGTCTATTGCTTGTTATACATTCTCTGTAACACATAAATATCATTTGGTGTGTCTGAATCATCTAGCTTAACAGTACATAACATACCAGCATTAATTTATAACTCTCATTGTAATTGTTAGCGAACCCAGCCGCACAGTCCTAATACAAAACCCCTTGTAAATTTTCCAACATCCAGGATGCCTGCCTCTACCATCAAACCTCTTTATTCTGACTGAGTTGATAGCCTGTGCTCTGTAACAAGTCCCATCTCAGATTGGCTTTTATGCTCTAATATCCATAGTGTCCTTCCCTTCCTTGGATATTAATATCACAATCACCATACTCCATGGTTTTGGCTTACTACCATCTTCCACCACAGAATTAAACGGCTTTAACTAGATGATAACTATCTACCTCTTTTTTTGTTTTTCAGACCTCAGTTGGTATACCATCACACCCTGGTGGTTTCCCTGTCTTCTGAGAGTGAATGGCATCTAATATCACTTCCTCTTGAATTCTATTTAGTAAACAGCCCCATTTGGTCCTCTGTTCTTACAGGTAGGGTAAGTTTCCCAACTATCCCTTCACTTCAGACCATCTTTCCTCCATGCCCTATCTGGGCCACACAAATGCCCATAATATGTTTGAATCACCTGAAGAATTTTGTCTTGATCTGTCTCTAAATTTGTGATCTTAACTATCTTCCTATTAACCTTTTGTTTGTGCAATCTTTGAGACAAACGTTTTGCTGCTTTTTGGGTGTTCTAAAAACGAAAAATGTAAGCTTCAGTGCTCTGACCCTATATTCATTTGTCATGCTCACGTATTGCAGCAGATCTTCTCTTGCTTTTATAAACTGTTCATTCGTCTCCATTCCCTCCTTAATCGTCTGTTCCTGTAGGTCTTTGATTTTTTTTTTTTTTTAGATCCTGTAAATACCTACTTTTACTCAGTTCCCATATTTCTTTCCCACTTATCACAGCTACAATCCTAATTTTCTCCTTAGGGATCCTATTATATAAATCGAAGACGCAATCCTTCGAATGCTTCTTGATCAAACTTGAAAGCACGAAACAGCAAAATAGCAAAACCGCATATAAGCGATTTCTTTCCCTGGGAAAGAAATTACTTGGCTGCCTCCATTACTTTGCGTTTTTGTCACTGTAGTGCGATCTCGGTGGTGGTATATTAAGTAGGGGGGTGTGAGGGTGAAGCCCCCTACTTTATGTAATGTTTTGACGATTTTTATTTTTTGTGGAACAGCAATTTTTTTCCCTGGGATAGCATACTTTCCTATAAGTGTACAAGTCCAGTAATCATTCAAGTTTATGTCCAGTCAAAGCAACTCCAACCAGAGATGCTTGTAAAGCTACCCTTACATACCCCTAACTATCTGTTAGTGTATATTTCCATGAGTTCTGTGTTTCAGGGCAAATAACCTTTACACCCTGCTTTGGCTAAACTATTTCCTCTTTCTCAAATATTCTTGTTTATGCCCTGTGTGTTTCTCCCCAAATCTTCATGCCTTGCAAGCCTAACATGTAGCATGAGGAGCCACGGTCCTTCTACTCCTGCAGGATGTACTTACATGAAAATAACATAGCTAAACACATATTAAAAATCTACCAATTTTGTTTTGATATTTTAACCAAATTTTTGAATCCATACAGTTCACACTCGCTCAAAAAGTCTGTCTTGCTCATGTCCTCCTGTTGATTTTACATCTCCTTGTCCTTCTCCAGTAGCCTTCTTCCTCTGCATTTACTCTCGTGACTTCTTCAATCCTTTTAGAAAAGTCATTTCCTTATTTCTTTCCTGCATCTCCTTCTGAAAAACTGGAAACAGCTTCCATGGATTGCCTTTCTAGCAGCACATTGGAGAATTTTTTGTTCCCCAGCTGTGTATCTACTCATCCTGTGCCTTCTGATGCAGCTGTATCAGAGTCCTTTTCTCTTTTACTTAAATCCTCTAGTGCCTTTTGTGGATCTAAGTAAGTAGCAGTACCTAGGGGGTTAGAAAACTCTCAGCATATCTTGGTACAATAATTTGAAATGTAGAGGAATCGGTCTATACTTCCTGAAGCAGGGTATGAAGTCATTTCTACTCCCCCTCTTGGCACTGGAATAATCATTATCCATGGAAACTCTACATTTCCCTTCTTTCATCACTACACCCTTTTGCTATAAACAAGAGAGCAGATCTTCCTTTAGCTGATAGGTTTGTAACTTAATTATCATGGGTCTAGGTCTCCTGCCCAGTCTCCCACAGGGCATGTTAATTCTGTGTGCTCTTTCGATTTTAATGTCCTCAAAGGGATTCCAGTCCATTTGCAGAGACACACTCATAAATCCATCAGAGCCTTTTCCTTCCATACCTTCTGCTGTGTCAGAAAATCTCCTCAAACTGTCTTCCAACTTTACAAGTTTACTGGCCGTAGTCTCCATTTGCCGCTCGTGTCCAGACAGGGTCTCATTACATTTCTTTCAGGCTTCCTGCACGATCGTCAACTCATCAGAATGCCTAGTAAGTACTTCTTATTTTTCAGCCATTCTTTTGTTGTTGGCCTTGACATACTCAGTGAGTGAGCTACTGATCTTAAAAAACTTCCTCATACATTTTGTCCATCTTTTTTTCAATTTTTTTTCACTTGCGAGTCTCCCTCTGACATAACTTCCACACTGTCTCATTGGGAATCAATAACCTCTTCTGGTAGCTTACTCTCCCGGGTTTCTAATGCTCTTTTTTTGCCTTCTTCCTTTTTTACTCTAGAGTGGGTCATCATAAGTCATGTACAATCCCACACTGTTCTAGGGAAACCAATTCTGCTGATTTTGCTGCATTTTATCTCCCACAGAGTGGAGATCCTTAGACAATGCCTTAGCTCACCACCGCCATTCCCAGAACTCCTCCCATGTTCTAGTTATGTACATCCCACCCCACAGTAGCACACTGGAGTTAAACTTTAACTGTCCCATTTCTCTGAAATGTTGTATTATATTGTAAAACAGTTTAGTCTTATCTATGACAAACTCTCACTGTCAGCCACAAAGAGGATCCAATGCATTGAAAGTTTTTTTTTTATATAATGAAAGCATAAATGTACGTTCACTGTTGTTGCATTGTTGACACACACTGCTGGATGAAGAAAAATTTGTTTGGGGTAACCATACCCTTTATTAGCAGACAGAACACACCTAGCTGCTAGAGATTCGACTTTTATTATTATTTTATATTATTTGTTATCAGGGTAAAGCCACTATCCACAACAGTTTCCTTTCACTGGTGACCGAATATCACTGTCTGGTTAAACAATTTACTCACAGTTACCCACAAGGTAAATGAAGGCTGACGGAATCAAACCCAGGCTACAGGATGAAATATGTTAGCGACTCATTGCATTAGATGCCATATGCAAATGCTTACGTTGTCCGTTTGTAGTAAGTACTTCATTTACTTATTATACACTCAGATGCATGTTAAGATGCAGATGGTCTGAATAAAACATTCTTTCATCACTTGCAATGAGGTTGACTTCTAATTCTAGTTTTAAAATCATATCTTGATTGGTTTCTCACTCATTGATGAATGGAAGTGCGGATAAGAAAGACAAAAGTAATATCCTAGCCCACTACTGAAATGACTCTTTAGAGAAAGAGAGATGACAATATCATTCATTGGACCAACAATTTTATTACTGGGGGGGGGGGGGGACTTGCTTAAATTGGTGGACCAAAATAATCAGTCTGGAGTTGAACTGCTTGGTACACCTGTGATACAGTTAATACAACATGTCAAATGGTAATATATGTTCTATCACAATTTTACCTCCAAAAGAGAGTGTCCCAAGCACTCCCAAACATGAACATTTAGTTTTAAAGAAAACACAACTCTCCCAGAGGCCCCAGCCGGCTTCTCTGGGATTGTTTACATCACCGCAATGGACGCCGCGAGGTGCCCGTCTCTGCCGCTACGGATTCGAGGATCTGAACCCGACACCCTTTTGATCAGCCAAGGGCAACAGTGGCCATTGTCCATCCCTTTGGAATGGCGCTCGCCTATCTTTTAGGACTGGGTGACCCATGTTCAATTGCTGTTCACATGGAACCCTTGTCCACTTCAGCCTTCAAAGCTCTCGTTTGAATATTTGCTACTACCTCCAAGATCTGCACCCATGGTGGCTCCCCCTGGACATTCGCCCTGGGCTTCAGTGCCACCGCTGTGGCCCACCTACTCATCATGGCATAGCCCCCTCAGCTCCCAGCACCGGCGATGGCCAGGTATGGGCCCAACGCTCGAGCACCATCCATTTTCAGGGCTAGTTGATTCGGCAGGTGAGTCGTTACACACTCCTTGGCAGATTCTGACTTCCACGGACACCATCCTGCTGTCTATATCAGCCAACACCTTTTCTGGGGTCTGATGAGCATCACCGTTGGGCACCTTAACTAGGCATTCAGTTCATCATGCAGCACTAGTTCTGCTTACCAAAAGTGGCCCACTGGGTGCTCACATTCCATGCCCAGCTCCAAGCCAGTGAGTCGGGCTTCTTACCCATTTAAAGTTTTAGAATAGGTTCAGATCATTTCGGCCCCAAGACCTCTAATCATTCACTTTACCAGATAAAACTGCATTTGTCGACCACCAGCTATCCTATGAGAAACTGCGGAGGGAATCAGTTACTAGATGCTTCAATTAGTCTTTCGCCCCTATAGCCAGGTCAGATGACCAATTTGCACATCAGGACCTCCACCAGAGTTTCCTCTGGCTTTGCCCTGCCCAGGCATAGTTCACCATCTTTTGGGTCCCAACTGGTATGCTCACACTCCACCTCCCCGACAGGACCTGAAATAACTATTTCACATGTAGTTCAGTGATGCATATTATTTCACCTCTCTGTCCTATTGTCTGGGAAACTGGCTATAGGTACTTAGGCCTCAGAATAAAATTCAGAAGGCTTCCTATGGGTAATCACACCAGAGAGTTACTGGGGGAGGGTTGTTTTCTTTCATGACAGAATGAGAAAGAGCAAAGTATAGCTGGATATGGGCAAATTAAGCAGACATGATGGACTGTTTATGTGCAACAACTGTATGTTGACCTTTGCAGCCATAAAAAATTAGTTTTAAGTGACCCTTATCAGTGCAATAAAAGGCATGAAACACAAGGGAGATAAACCAAACTGTATTTAAAAATATTTCAGTAGTCTTGTGTGTGCATAGGAGCTACTGTTATCTTTTTCTTGTGTAGATAAGAGTTAGGGCAAATCAGATTCCAGTAAACTAGACCACCATGCAAATCCACCTGAATGTCATTTTTTTAAATGCCTAATCCAGTGCTGTGGCTTAGGGCTCATTACTACCACTGAATACAGGCAAACAGATACAAGATACATAATTAAATTTTATTAGAAAAGGATAATAGTTCATATATATATATATATATATATATATATATATATAGTTCCACTTTATAATCTCGAAATACTGAAATCTTAAATTTCAGTATCCCGAGACCATAAAGTCGAGCGTTCCAAATCCCGAAACTGCAAAACACAAAATCATGAACATAAAGGCACCATGCACCACACAACACATACATCATCCAACCCACACCACAACAAACCAACAAACAAAACACACACAAAAACACAAACCAACAAACCTACACTACATATAAGCAGGGGGGCAAGCCACCCTGCCCCCCCCCTACTTATATATACTAACTCCTAGATCGCACCAAATAGAAAAAGACAGCAAACGCAACACTATACACTCTACAGTACCCTCGCACAAACACACATCACAAATATACGAACACCACCACTTTCAACACTTAAACATTCAGACTTTTACCTGCCTAACCTAACCCACACATAAAACTTCCAAAGACACTCAAACACATACCTAAAACCCAACAAAATGCCCACTTACCTTACATACCAACTAAATCCACACACTACACGATACATCCTACACACACTACATCCAGTGTCAAATACCAGAACACCATAACTGCAAATTCGACATTTCCGGATTCGCGCTTATGGAGTTTCAGGATTTTAAAAATTCCACTTTATGGTCTCAAGATACTGAAATTCGAGATTTCAGTATTTTGAGGTTATAAAGTGGAACTATATATATATATATATATATATATATATATATATATATATATATATATATATATATCTATATATATATATACATATATATATATGGGCGCTTAGTGGGTGTGGTGGTTATCGTCACCTCACAGCAAGAGGTTCTTCTCTTGGTTTCTCGGCTGGGGGGTGTTCTTCTGTGTGGTTTTTGTTCTCTCTCCTGTCCAAGGTCTCCCACATTCTCAACTCCCCGCCCAAAGACATTCATCCATGCATTTGAACCGCATTTCTTGTCCACCTCATGAAACCAGCTCTGTGGAACCTAGTCTGGGGAACCCCGGTCAACAAATGTTAAATAAATATATATATATATATATATATATATTAATAGACACACACACACATACTGCATTTAAATGGTTTGCCTTGAAGAAGTTCCCCCTTTGAGCATCTTTCCATGCTGCCAGGCTTCCACAATAACTGTTGTGCACTTTTAGACCAGCCAGCCTAAAAACCACAGAAATGCAAAATTTAGGCTAACAATGGTAAGTAAACTCAAAGTGCATCTCCTTCTGCAGTTTTTCCTCCTTTGAGAGATGGAAAAAATTCAGCTCTGACAATGCCTTTCCATGCATATTTTTATTTAATGCGTTATGCAATTTTTTTCTGAATATGGTTTAATTTACATGAACCCAAATAAACAGACAGATTCTGATCTGTAAATTCTATTACTGCAATGATCAGTCAAGAAAATAAAATAAAGTTTTAGCCACAGAAATAGTAATGCAGGAATCAGGAGTGTGGGAAACATGCACTACAGCTTCAACAGTCATATTGACAGCTATTCACTGTATTTTCTTTGCTCCAGCTCTTTTCATGTGCGAGTGGGAATGGCAATGTTTTTGTTACTCTGTCTACTTGATAGCCTTAGGTAATTTGTTCTAACAGCACAGTGTTTTGTTAGCTGTGGTTCGCGCTGAAATAAAAGCATCTTCATGCACCCTTCTTCCAATGAGCACCTAGGAACCTCACTATACTCAGCGTGTTTCCAGGTTAGCAATTTTCCAGCAACCAATCAGGTAGTGATACTGTTGCTGGGATACAACATTTCTAAACATCAGGGCTATTAAAGTAGAATAGAATCTGGATTTCTGTAGTACCTTTCAATACAAAGGATCTCAAAGTATGTCTCAGAAAAGGGAACTAGATATTATAACTGAAGGAACAACATGTTCTGCACAGAAAAGCTAGGATCAACAATAAAAAAAGTCTTACTGTTAATGAACAGAATGCTGCATATGACAAAGAAACAGCAGCAAATAAACACACCGATATCTTCATATTCCATACTACATTCAAAACCTTTGGTGTAGTTGGGGGGCTTCAGTAGGATACCTGTAGCATTGTTCAAGATTAATATTGCAAGAACACAAACTCTTAGCCAGGTTGCAACCCAATGTGGACAGAGGAGATGTTCGTGCAGACACCACAAAGTCATACATATGCTTATTAAGCAGCATGAAGAAAGTCTTAGGAAAAAAGTAACAATAGCAGCATTTATGCTAGGACTCCGTAAAACAAACACATTGGAAGAAAGAAAGGCACAGTTTCTAAAGGGTTCTTAATTCACTTCTCAGTACCTAAAGATGGTAAATGTTTGTGCTCTCCAGTGTCTTCATCACCACATCCCACACATACTGGACGTGATGAAGACAGAACTTCCACACAAAAATGGCCAAAATCAGTTTAGCTGAAGGAAAGACTGATTTCCAAACATGGTACAAGGTATATAAATTTACCAGCCTGCCTGAATGGTCTTTCTGGCATTTACAAATCCTCTTTAGTTAAGTTCAGTGCACAGGTTTCATGCCAAGCTAGTTTTGAGGTAATAACAACAGCACAATGCTAAATGTGAAATCTAAATAATCTGTCCTGTGAAGAAATGGAAATCAAGTACAGTGAGAAAGGTTAGAATAAATTCGAACACAAATCCACGCACTTCACCAGTAACTTATTTATTGTAAACGATCTGGTACCTCAGCCTTTCACCATCAATGGATCACAATAAATGTATGTTTTCACAAGCATATATATATATATATATATATATATATATATATATATATATATATACACACATATTTAATATTAATTAGCACAAGCACCTGACAATTAATTAATCAATTAGTAACTAACCAGAAAGGTTAGAATACCCTGCTCGGAACACGAACATGTAACGGTGATGACCGGCAGGAGGACTGGGATCATCTTGGGAAAGGTATAAAATTTAAAATGACAGTAGGTAAACAGCAGCTGGGTGTGGGTGGAGTGGTGGTGGATGTAAGATTTAGGGTTCATGATTCAGGGTTCAGCCATCCTGAGTCCAAACTAAAAAGATGGAAGAAGAACTGTAGAATGAAAGCATCTAGTCCAGCCATACTCTGCTACATGCAGGCCCATCAACAAGCCCAAACAAGTACTGCATCTACTACCTCATAGTGCCAGAACAGGAGAAACTTAAACTGTTTAGTGAAGAAAGTGTGACTGGGATAAGGTGTGCATCCGCATTGGCTACAAACACAATATTACCCCAAGCATTTGGACAATACTGACCTTTGGCTTTAGGAATTTGGAGGAAGTACACAAATAATTTATGTATCCCTACCTTCCGGTCAGTTTAGAAAAGAAAATTAAAGTGGTGAGGTACCATTGACTTTCATCTTCTTGTCCTGGCTTTGATTCCATGCTGTGTGACTCTTGGCAAGCCATTTAAACACACACTGCCCCTTGGTCACCCTTGCAAAAATGTGGCTGCTTCTAGAAGGTTTATATAGTTAAATAAATATAAAAATGGTATCCTTCCAGTGACTGGCTTTCACATGTCATTCAGGGTCCACACAGATGGTGTGATCACAAGCAGCATAAACGAATGCACAGTGTCTTTATTCCAAAATGTAAAACCATTGTACTTGGTAGTGTCAGAAAGGCCTTTGTACATGTAGAATAACTTTACATGTAAAGCAAGAATTAAGATCGATATTACAGTTACTGGCAGACACATCACTGAACACTGGGCATAGGAGAGGGGAATAGGTAAGGCATGAAACAGAAATCCCCCGTGGTCATAAGTATGATGTTGCCCTAAGATCTCTCAGACTTCTCTAAAACAATAGGAAAACTTATTGGATTATATCTGGGAGCTCAGGAATAACTCCAGACATCTGAAATTGAGGAGAGATACCAGTGGCAGCTGATGATCCAATCCATAGGGGCCAAATAATGTACCTAGAAAATAATAATAATATAAATAATGTAGCAGCTGATTTCAGACATTTACTAATAATAATAATATAAATAATGTAGCAGCTGATTTCAAACATTTACTGTATCCCAAGTTCTATGAACACAGAAGGGAACAGTACAGTTCCCTGCTCAGTTCTGAAACACAGTAGGTACCACAATACCCAAAACAATTTTTAGGACCTTAGATTACTCCCCCCCCCAGAAGGACCTTGTCCTAATGCTCCACTACTGACACTCAGCTGGCCTAGTCATTCCACGGGGACAAGCATTTCTGAGCTTAGACAGTCCTACTGCCCAGGAAGCCCTATTGGTCCATTGGTTCCCTGATGGGAACTGTCATATGGTAGGGTGTGTGTTAGCTCAGTGATCCTGGGGACAGGGTGGAAACTGTCGTGTGGTAGGGAGTGTGCCTACACATTGATCCTGTGGGTAGCATAGGAAATGTCATGTGGTAGGGAGTGTGCCAGCTCAATGATCCCATGGGCAGTGTGGGAACTGTCATGGTTTGAGGAGTGTGTCAGCTCAGTGATCCTGTGGGCAGCATGGGAACTGTAATATGGTAGGCAATATGCAGCTTACTGATCCCATGGGCAGCATGGGAACTGTCATGGTTTGAGGAGTGTACCAGCTCAATGATCCTGTGGGCAACGGACTCTCTGTCCAGGCAAAGCATCCCCTCCCCTTGGCAACTCACTGGCCTCTGCAGTTGCTGCCATCCGTTAAGACCTTGGCTCACAGATGTGAATGCTCAGGGTAGTGAGGGCTTTAGGCCCGTTTCCCACACACATGTGAAACACCAAGTGCTCCTGCTAGATGTCGCCTAAGAGAGGAGCTCGAGCTGCACTTCACCAGCATGGGCAAGCCAGCAGTGGTCTCTCACTCTCATACTTTCCAACTGTCTCCAACAGACACCTACGACACTAAGCAGACTTGGATCACTTAGGATGTTGTCAGAGCCTTAACCCTCTATGGTACGGAGCTGGCTTAGTACTTTGGATTCATAACTTGAAAGCTAATAGTAGCCATGCATTTTAGATATGTGAGAAGAATACTGCTCACCTTATGTTTTAAGAGAAAATACTGACAAAACACATGAAGAGGCATTAAATCCACCTGTACACTTATCTGATATCTGCTTTATTCAATTCAGGATTCAGCTTGCTTCTTTTCAGAGTTAGCACTACAGTCACTGCACAAATTCAGCTTACTGGATGTCCATATCTCAGCTCATATTACTGCATGATGCAACATCTAGCTCCCCTTGTGTCACTCTTGCTAGGGTTCCAGCTGCCTCCTTCTCCCAAGATGGGCAAGCCAACATTAGCCACTCCCTCAAACCCTCTTCCAGTATCCACATTGTTAATCAATCCCAGATCACTGGGGATGTAATGAGGGTTTTATCCAGCTACACCATGGAACTGGCTTAAGTTTTTTTATGTTTATTTGCTTTCCGTTTAATTATTTTATAACAAAGGCATGATTGTCAAGGCATCCCCTTCATACCTCTCAAATGCCCAGATTTTCACAAAATGCCTAGATTTTTGCTTCATGTTTCCTTCTGTTCTTCATAAAATTCATAGTTTTCAGGCAAATCACTCATGAATGAAGTAACTGAATAATGACACAGATTTGAGAGTCAGAGTTTATAACCTGTTATTCTATCAACTTTGTAAGTTTATAAGAACAATATTTAAAACCTGCCCCCCCCCCCCCATTATTTTAGGCATTGTCCAGATTTCATGCACTAAGAAGGTGAGTGGTATATACAGTTCACTTAACTGTAAAACTAATTAAAAATAAATAAATTCTGTGTGAATTCCTGGATTGCACAGCTATACCCATTCATTTCTGAGTGTGAGACACAACTACAGGATAAGTCAGTATTATAGCGTTATCTGCATCATATAAGAAACAATTTTTTTATTATCCATCTGTTGCTTGTGCTTTCTCCAAGTGTCACTATGC